>NW_016162349.1:0-12750 GCF_001687245.7 Rhagoletis zephyria | reverse complement strand
GGTTATTGTCCGATTTTAAAAATTTTCGGCCATTTGGTATGCTGTACCAATGCCAACAACTGTGCCAAGTTTGTAAGAAATTGGANTGGGCGTGGTTACAGTCCGATTTCGCCCATTTTCAATACCAACCTACCCTGGATAAACGAAAACCTACATACCAAATTTCGTTGAGATATCTCAATTTTTGCTCGAGTTATCGTGTACACGGACGGACGGACAGACGGACAGACGTACAGACGGACGGACAGACAGACATGGCTTAACCGATTTCTCTATTCATTCTGAGCATTTATGTATACATTTGCGTATATCTATCTCGATTCGTTTTGGCTGTTACAAACAACCGTTATGTGAACAAAATTAATATACCCTTGTGCACAAGTGCGCTCGGGTATAATAACAGGGTCGATACATATCAAGTTACATTGTGGAAGTCATTTTAGAACCTCAGCAAAATAATGCACAAAAGGAGAAAATTTCTTTGTAAATATTTTCTTTTTCAACTGAGAGGCAAGCAATATCGTTAGTGAGGGCAGTTAATATTCCGATTCCATCCAAAATATAGGGAGGCAACCATAGACCATTTTTTGGCACATACTGTGTACTTATTACTTGAAATCATTTCCCCTTTTCTAGGTCTGCACGATTTTCGCTAAATCATTTGCAATTTGGACGTGAAACAGAAAAAAGATGTCAAGGTAAAGGTAAGGGTACCTTATCAGTTTGATCAGTTACATCATCTGTAGGATTTAACCTGAATAATTAGAACAAAACATAAAAACACAGACAAATCCCAATTAAGTCAAAAAATTACATAAGTTCTTGAAGTTCTTCTGAAACCCCCAAATAATCTCTGGAAACAAAAACAAAATGTCCTTGAAACCCTAGAAACAAGTGCAAATCACCAATTCCGAAAAAATCTTAAAAGCCTCAAAAATTCCAAAAGTCTGTAAAAACGTACGGAAATTCAGTATACCCTCGAGGGGCTCGAGAAAAAATTACGAAAAGCCCTGAAAACCCCAGAAAAAAGTCTAAAAATCTCGACAGGTGCAAAACAATATTCAAAAAAAAAAAAATATTAAGCATCAAAAATGCCAGAAGAATCGATAATAATCCCAAAAAAGTCAAAAATAAAAAATCCATGAAATCCTGGGAAACCCTAATATCCAAAAAATCCGAAAAAGCCCAAAGAATCCCAAAGCGCAAAAAAATAGAAAATCGTGAAAAAACGTCAAATCATGAAAAAAATTATAATATCCGAATACTGACTATAGACCAGAAAAATTACCTAAGAAATCTATAAATCCTGAAAAAATCGAGTAAAAAACATCAAAACTGTCGGGAAAATCTACAAAGAAATCAAAAAATATCCCTAAGTCAATCCCAGAAGAACCACAGAAAAATCTCGCAGGATCCGAAAAAATTTTTAAAATAACTCAAGGAATACCAAGAAACAAAAAAGATGCCAAAAATCTGGCATTAGGCAATGCTCACAAAAATCCCGAAAATTCGCTGAGTTAGGGCCACACAGGAGAGTTGCAATGGGTAAAGGGTTGTGCCTCATTTCACACAAAAGAAGTGACCATGTTTGAAAGCTTTCATTGAAAAATTGAGCTTAACATCCAAAGTGTTCTAAAATAAGTATCTGAAGATAAAATAGCTCAAATATAGCTTATACCGGATTTTTGGGACGAGGTAGAACGGGGGCCCTGGATTTCTCGTGAATTCTGCGGCAAACGAGAATCGAGGAGGTGCCGAATGTCTGAAGTTCATCGAGGCCGGAAATTCAATCAAAAATTAAAATCACAAATTAAAAACTAAAAACTTCTCTTTCGGCCGTTGGTGGGAGCTGTGCAGCAAGACGCTTTGGCTGTATGGCACCTAATACCGGTACTCAGTACTTGCGCATCGTTCCGTGGCCCAACAGCCGGAGCTGCAAAAACCGCACTCTATTTGATGGTGGCATCCCGCTGTTTGGCACTAACGAATGGTTGGTTACTTCGAACTGAATACATCTATAAATCGTCCTACCATCCTTAAACTAATGAAAAAACCTTTTACCTTTACTTGATAAAGTTGAAAGGATAGCAAACATGTTCAGATGCAGATAAATGACCACTGCAATCAAACAGCCTGCCGCGATGTGTAGTGGAAATTCAGCATTATTAAATATTTTAATTCTTGCCAATTCTTAAAATACAGTTCAACAGTAAAAAGTTTTTCGACACCAAAAAAAGTTGACTGTTTTGCTCTTTTATACCTCTAAATTTAAAGTCTGGTTTCATTAGCTGCAAATGCATCAGTTTAATTTGATATAATATCTTTTATTCCTACAAGTCAATCCCTCAAATATTCATTGTATTTTTTTCCAGTTAAATTCAGACCGAAGCAAATCCACACAAAAGCTTACTATTCCACACTGCATGACAAAAGGAACCGGCAGCCAATCTTACTCTTACCCAACAAAACAATTCATTCAACCATTCCTCAAATACTTAAAGCTATTTATCCACCATACAAACATTTATATGTATACGAAGATATCTGTTATTATCTCTTCTTCCGTTTATACCTCAATTACTTAGTTCGGAGCAGAAAAATAACTGACCTTCCCTTGCAAATCTATGTATGTATGTAATTATGAGGTTTACGTGCATTTCATTTACATAGTCATTTCCGCTCAACCAACTCATCACGCCCCGCAATCATCATCCTTCAACCATTTGTCCTATCTACGACTGTGCACTGACGACTGACCCCAAGCTACGATGCGACTGACAATCCACCGACCTTCTTGACCCTCACAAGTAAAAGGCTCAGAATTGTACACGTAACGATAGATGAACATTTCTATAAGTGTTCATGAAAAACAGTGCGAAATGATAACTAGAAAAAATAAAATATAAAAATAAAATCACAAAGTGATGGCAACGAAGGAACGACCATCTTCTACATATAGCTCAACTGAGCTATCCGATGCAACCAGCAGTTGAATTTATGATCTGAGGGCGGGAACCAACAACTATGTAACTACATAAGTAAGTAAATATGTAGTAAGTAGTACCGAGTATCTGCAATGTGACCAGCAATTTGCGCACAATTAAAATCACATCACAATGCAGGTAATTGCAATGCCACAACCACTTTTGCAAACAGAGTTATTCCGTGCGAGGACACAAACACGGACGCGCGCACGCGCTCATTTACACACTGACACCAGCTACCCCCCATTTACCAGTTCAACGTTTTGCTATGCTATGAATGAAGAGTTTGCAAGATGCGATTGCAATGTGAAATATTTTTCTTTTCGTAATTTTTTCTTCACAAATCACTGCAGCGGAAAATATGTGGAAAATGTTCGCATTAGCTGTGTGGTGCTTTGAGGGAAGTCAGTTGCTGATAAGGATGAAGTGGCAATGAAAGGGAGGCTGGCTGGAAGGCTTACCATTCACATTACAAAAATAACTAACTAAGATGGTCGGGAACAAATTTTTGTTCGTAGATTTAATTTTGCATTTTCCACATTCCACTCGCGATGACAACGGAAGTGAAGATGGCATTTACTATAATACAAGGAATTGTGATACCTATATAATAGAGATGTGAATGATCAGTGAGAGGCTGGTGAATTGCTGGCCACTAACGGCTCGCTTTGAATCCCGGCCAAGAAGGGAATTTTGAAAACCATACGGAGTAATAGAGTCAAAAAGAGAAAGGCGGGTTCAACCAAAGTATTAACATTTTAAAAACATACAACGGAAACTTAAAAATGTGGCTGCTTAGCCAACGAAAGCCATAAAACCCAGTCATAAAACCCTAATCAGACGTCAGAAATAAAGCCATTTAATTCACACCGATTTTTCTACGCAGCTGCGAGAGATCGCTTATAGATGGAAACCGTCGAACAGCTCTGGGACGATGTGACTATTGGCAATTTGTCTATGTAGAATTCAGAATCAACACCAATATTAGCGTCAGCCTGGAGATCAAGCGGTTGAGTAGGCCATTGAACCGCAGACCCTCTCCCGACGAACAAAAATTACACTTTACATATCTCTCATCATATCTGACCTTTTATGTAGCGCAGAAACATCTACGATGTCGAACAAAAATTAAAATTCTTCGGGAGTTTTCGATCGAACTATTCTTCGCAAGATCTATCGTCTTGTTTGTGAAGACAACGAGTATCGAAAACTATGAGATTACGAAAACAATGTGCTCATGGAATAAAAAAAAGACCTTCAACTCGGAGAGAGGCAATTGGCGAAATTTTTTAGAATGGGTCCAAACCGACAAGCGGTTCTATGCAAAAGGTGAATCATGAAATCGCAAGTACAGGAAACAGGAAATATCTCTGGGAAAAATTTGCATATTTTCAGTCGCGGCTGTTAATCATTTACTGATCTTCGGTTGCTAATATATGAGGAGAGAGAAGCTCAGGACTCTTATAATGGACTGCGGTTCCGATAACACGGTGGCTACACATCCGAAACTCCTTTTTCTCTGAATCCTTGAATGGACGTGAGATAACGCAAACCGTAGACCAGGTCTCTTTTGGGAAATGTATAGGGAAATATACTTGTATTTTAATTATTTTCGAGAATTTTTGGATTTTTGTGCATTATTTTCGAAATTTTTTCAGAATTTCTTGGGAACCTTTGGATTTTTTTTTCGAAATTTATTGATATTTTAGGGACTCTTAGCCTTTTATTTTTCGGAATCTTTTGGTATTTTTTAGTGTTACAAATTTTCGGAATTTTTCCGGATCTTTTGAAACATTTTGATATGCTTCGTAATCCTTGGGGATTTTTATTCGATTTTGCTTATATTTCAATTTTATTTTTCGAGATCTTTCGGGACTATTTTTAGAAATTTACGATTTTTAGGGATTTTTCGATACATTTGAATATTTTTTAGGCACAAAAGTACATAAAAATCTTTACTTATTATTTGCTGCCACCAGAATATCAAAAACCCCAACAAATTTATTTGTGTTCTTTTAAAGTCTTTTTGTGAAAGCTTGACCGACACGCAAATGCACTTTCTTCCAATTAACTGCGCAATGTGAAACTCTTAGCTTAATTCAAAAATGGTTTCCATGTCAAAAGACATATTAATTAATAAATAAACTCTTAAAAATGCAACGAAAGAGGTAGCAAGAGATGCATAACTATTTATTATCAACTCAACTAAGGAAAACTGCTAAGCTCTTACCTTTGAATTTATATTTGTTTGTCAACTAATTGATTTTGGAAATATGTATTTCCCACCCACTCAACCACTTTTACCCAAAAGAATTTTTTCCAAATGCCTACCTTCGTTCATTTCGACAGGCAAACTGCAAGAAAGTCATCTGCCATTAATGCCACAAATTCTTATGCAAAAATATTGACAGGTTGACATACGAGTACACAAATATTTAACACAAAAACCACAAGTCGTCCCCTACAATGATAGGACAACTACATACATATGTACATATTATTGCCGCACAATTTAACTGCCGACAAACATTTGTGAATAACCATACCTGATCATATGCATGTACATACCTTCGTATGTATGCGTTTAGTTATTGCTCACATTCGTACGCTTATTGGCAAGGTAATTTTGTTAAGAGCGATCACTTAGTCTGACATTGATGGAGAGTGAAAAAGTGGTAACCGCAAAAAAAAAAAAAATCCACTGACAGATCTCACTCACCACCCAACTGGGCAAAACTGACAAAGCTGATTGACAGAAAAACCAATCCATCCGTTTGGCCCGTTAGGACCTACGCAACTGGAAGCCAGCCAATTCCAATTTGATGGCGTTCATTCATTGATTGTGTGCTCGCTTCAAGGATAGAGAGATGTGTGAGGCGATGTTGTTTACAAATTGGTAACTGTGTTGGTAATTCTGGCTAGTGGGCGTGAAATCAAATGAAGTTTTGAAAACGTTAACAGTGAAGGAGGTAATCAATAAATATTTTGTAGGAGTGGAGTTGTAAAGCTGAAGTCAATATTTTTCTGATGAAATCAATAATGAAAGTAGTACGTAAATATGAATGCACATTTTGTGTTCAATTATATTTAATTATAAAGTTAAAGCATTTACATTTTTTTTTTTAAGTATTTCCGGTTAGCAAGTTGAAAATGAGGAAGCACAGCCCCAGCAAATCCCGTAGGTCCTAAGACAATCCCAGAAAAAATATGGAAAAATTTCAAAAACTTAGAAAAAAATACTGAAAAAACTCATAAGAAACAAAAAAAATCCAAGAATAAACCCAAAAAGCTTGTGAAAAATAAAAACAATGTACATATTTCTGATTAACAAGGTAAAAGGGACGAATTAGGGCATTGTACCCCTAATTTAAGCTACATTTTCTGCCATACAATGCGGTAAATTTTCAAAACGTTCCGAAAAATCCTGAAAAAATCACACAATAAATAAACAAATAAATACGAGGAAATATTGAAGAAAAAACTAATAATTAATAATTTCGAAAGAATCCTAGTAAGCCCCAAGGGTCTGTGAAAAATACAAACAATGTATTTTTGGTTTACAAGTTAAAAATGAGGACAAATATGTCTTAATATAAACCTTTTGTGAATTTCTAAAGCCTCGCTTTATTTGATGTCACCGTGAGCCTAAATTTCAAAACAGACGATGGCAATCAGTACACTGACGAAACTACAGGTTAAATATAGTAAAAATGCGTTTTCAATTTTTCTCTCTGATGTTAAGACTTTTTAAAAAGACTTTGAAATTTCAAGGATATGATAAAAAAATTTAGTGTAGTGGTGTGCCGAAGTGCTGGTACCCAACACTTCAGAAAGATTTCGGTACGCAATACTTCCTTTCCAGTACCTAATACCGATTCTATACGCAATTGCAGATTTTTGACATAATTTTCAACAAAATATCTTTGACGGATGAAGAAGTCTTTCAATCCTAAAAAGATAAGATCGTCCGATTCATCTAGAAAAAGTTTTTTCAATTAAAAAAGAGTTTCTTCTCTAAACCTCTATTAGCCGCTAAACTTGGCTTTTGATAGGCTAGGCTCCCCTGAACTGCTTTTATTTTTGGTCTAAATGCGATCTTATTGGAAAGCCTAAACATTCCGCTACCGAGTATCGAATGTATTGAATACTATATAAATCGGTACCGAGTATCGATCAATACTTAAAAGTATCAAGTGCAATTTAGAATAACAACCCTGTAGATTTAAAAAAAAAAAATTGTTCAAGGACACATAGGTATTGAAAATGCCCTCTTAATTACTTCTATTTTTTAAGATGATAAAGTTAAAAGACGAAATATGAGGACAAAATTTTAACATAAAACTTTTTCAACAAAAAAACATTTAAAATTTTAGGAATTTTAAATTATAAAATTTTAAAAGGACATTTTTAATATCCTCTCGTTCTTTTGAAGCAACATTGAATCCTTTTGAATTCTACAAAGTTTTCTCTTTTATTCGATACCCACATTGTTATTTTACATTGCGTTGAATTTTGCAAATCATTTTTTTAATTAATCAAATCTTAGAAATTTATTTAAAAAAATCCGGATGTCAGAGAGAAAAACTGCCGTTGTAGTATATTTCGCCCCTAGCATGCGGAAACATTAGAGTAAGAAAATTGATTGATATTTTTCGATAAGAATCGATATAAATTCAGTCATAAAAGTTAACGAAATTTATCGAATCATCGATTTTTACAGTTATCGAAATTTATGGAGTTATCCATGCTTATTGAGTTATCGCAACATATCGACTTATTTAAATTGATCAATTGATTTTTGAGCTGTCGAAATTTATAGACACATAAACTTAGTTGTCGAAATTTACGGATAGTTATCGAGCTATACAAAAGTATAGGATTATCGAAATTTCACAAGTTAGAGAAATTTATCAAGTTATCGATATTTATTGAATTGTCATTATTTTTAGACTTAACGATATTTATCGAGTTATCGTAATGCATCGAGTTCTTTCAACTTACAGAGTTATCGATAGTTAGTGATCTACTGAAATTGGTAGATTTATCGATTCAAAGTTTATGGAACTTTCAAAATATATCGATTTATCGAAATTTCTAGGTTATATAAGTTTATCGAGTTATCGTAATGCATCGAGTTCTTTCAACTTACAGAGTTATCGATAGTTAGTGATCTACTGAAATTGGTAGATTTATCGATTCAAAGTTTATGGAACTTTCAAAATATATCGATTTATCGAAATTTCTAGGTTATATAAGTTTATCGAGTTATCGTAATGCATCGAGTTCTTTCAACTTACAGAGTTATCGATAGTTAGTGATCTACTGAAATTGGTAGATTTATCGATTCAAAGTTTATGGAACTTTCAAAATATATCGATTTATCGAAATTTCTAGGTTATATAAGTTTATCGAGTTATCACTGCTTATCGAATTTTATCGTGTTAACAAAGTGTAACGAGCTATCGAAATTTGTCGATAGTTTTCGAAAAATATGGAGCTGTCAAAATTAAGTATTTATACAGGTATTCAAAGTTTATCGAGTTATCGATTTATGTCGCGATATTAACACTTTTGGGGCTGGAAACCTGATTTTATGTACTTTTTTATAAATATCAAAAGAAAATTATTGCCGCACGATCAAATAAGAGCGTGAAGAAAATGAAAGTTTTTTGAAAAATTTGAATTTTTTTTTTTTAATTAAAAAACTAATACTAAGTCCTTTTCCAGCCGGTTTTCAAACTTTTTTTTTTAGAAAGGTAAAACCCATGTCTTTGAAACAGAGAAAAAAAGATTAACTTCGACCAAAAAGCAACAAGGTTATTATTTCTTGAAGTTGTAACTGGAAGTATACTAAAATTTTATTATAATTTTTAGTAAAAAAATAATAAACGAAGTGATGGAGAAAAACTAGAAGTATTGTCGTGTCCTATGGGCTATAACAAAACATAATTTCTATATGAGAACCCCTGCATCACTGTGGCGGTAAACTTAGAACCTAAGAATCTACAAATATTACAAAATTATGACGGCTGTCAATTCACCCTCTAAAAGTGAAATATATATTGCTATAAAAATAAATTTTGTTATTTACACATAAATTCACAAAAGGAAAGTGTATTTATCTCATCGAAAATATGGCCTGTGTATTAATGTCATTGACATTAATGCACTTTTCATTTGTGTATTAATATCAGTGACATTCATTCCATTGCCATTATTGTACGTCACATTAACTCACAGCGAAATGTATTTATTGATTTAAATAGTTACACATCCCAGCTTTACAAGTAAATTCATAAAAAATAAATAAAATTGCAGATGCCTTATGACCTTAAAACTTTAATGCTTGGTTTTCATTATGTTATGTTCGAAATTCGGAAAAATCGAATTTCAACTGCTCATTATCCTAGGGATGGTGCAAATAATCAAAAACTTCGATCAGTAAATAGCAAATGAATTATTAATTTGTTGGAATGGAAGAAAATAATAAATATGGCACTGAATGTAAAATGAAATGATAACAAATAACAACATACATAGATTTCTTCTACTTCAAATTCTTTTATATGGAGTAGCCTAGGCACCAGTACCGTTATTAGCAGATATAAAACCGCAATTTGGGTAACAATTAGAAGTTTGACACTACTAATTTATTTACCAAAAATTTAAATTAAATCGCAGCCACACCCTTTAAAAAAAAAACATTTGTATTTTCTTCCGTTCGCAAATATCTCCATTTTCATTTGTTTATATTTGCAAACCAGTAAACTATTTATTCATCTTATACTTAATTGCTGTTGTTATTTTGCTGCTAATAGCTGCTGATCTGCATAGCCTTTAATTTGCGTAACACACAAACCAACATGTTGCGGCCCCAAAAAAACAAAAAAACAAATAAACAAACAATAACAAACAATTAAATCACAGCGCTGCTATGTAGGTAGGTAGTAATTAAAAGTAATTGCTTTGTTGATTTTTGGTTGGTTTTGCAAAGTTTTGTGAAATTTCGCAAATCTGCTTCATTTTGGCTGTTGTTTAATCTCTATGTTTTTTTTTTTCGTTACTCATATTTACATTTTATCTTGTTTTCTAAATTTTGTTTGCTGCTGCTGTTGTTTACATTTGAGAGCATACAACCGAAAAAAGCGGGCGTTACTGTTATTTGTATGCAGACATTTTCGGGTCACCTTGATGCGGAAGTTGTGATAAAAACCTTGCTGACATGTTGATAGATACTAAAGCGCTTGTGTGCTTACTAGGGTGGTCCAAAAATGCATGTGAAAAAGTAAAATCGGAATTTTTATGCTCTCACCTACGATTGTTGTATACCGAAAAAATATAGCCGTATTTTTTTATTTTGAGGTCAAAAAATATTTAGAGGTCGCTCTAAACGCCCGGGGTGGGGTTCCATGTATTTTATATGGGGAAAAAAAACGTTTCGTAGAAATGGTATAGAATTCTTAAGAATAATACCCAATTGTTTATTTAACCATTTTTTCATCGCAACTATAGTTTATAGGTCCGCCAAAAACCCACAAAAAGCGCAAGCGCAAAATGCAATGTGGGGACAAATAAAAAATCGTTAGTGTTAAAAAATAGTTAAATAAATAACTGGGTATTATTAGATATTGTAAGTCTCCTCCTCCTCCTTATAAGGCTCTTTTTCGATATAGAACAATCATCGGGGATGAGCACAGTACAATTCCGATGTGGAGTTGAGTCGGGTGTTTTTGGACCACCCTAGTGCTTACCCACTATGTTGGTTGATTGTTGTTCCTTGTTGTTTCTGCAGCTTGTTCGTACAAAACACATATATTTTCAAACTATGACTGTTTTTTTGGGTGCTTGTTGATAATGAAGATAGTAAATAAGTGAATATTTAATTTACTAAATTTTAGTTGCAATGTTTATGCGAAAAAAAGCCGATTAGGGTGGAACGACGAAATGTTTATAGCTCTTTAATGTATAATAAAAAGCAAAAAAACGAGCGATTAGAATAAAATGTGCCCGAAGAAATTGTGAGTGACTCGGTTGAGTATGAATTTTTATGCCCGAGCGCAATTTTGCACTAGGGTATATTAGCATTGTTGACATAACAGCCTAAAGTAATCGAGATAGATTAAGACAAATGTATACCAAAATGATCAGATTGAAAATAGAAATCGATTAAGTGGGGGCTGTGTGTCCATAGCATACTATCGAAGACTTTTTTTGAATAACGGTAAAACCACCCGCTGCTTACCATGTAACGGTGGTTTTCGAAAAGCTCGAACTTACATGTTTTTGTTTTAATTTTTTTAATTCTTTTTTTATACTATTTAATTTTACTTATGTATCTCCAATTTTATTTTATTTCAATTAATTTATCCCCTAAAGGCACCAGCTTAGTTTCTTATATATGTATATGTATTTAATCGTTATCAAATGTGTATATATTTTGCTTTTAATAAGCCAAAACTTTGCATGTCCTTTGAATATTTCAACAAATTGCTTCTAATTTACTAAATCCATAAAATCCTTTGCACAAATAATCAACAAACAAACCTGCAGCGGACATTTGCTGGCGATGACTTAAATTGAAGATCCACATACATTGATACACTGAAAAAAAATGTGCGACGAATCTCTAAAGTGAATATTCCGGGATTCGTCTCAATCGGATATTAATTCTTCGGAACTAGTCTCATGCGGGTATTATTGGAGATGAATTTGTCTCGATTCATCTCTAACGGGTACAGTTAATGATTTAATTATACATATGTACATATGTCAATTAGTGAACGAAACTTTATGTTCGACGTTGGCATGCAGAGAGAGTACTCGGTTACTAAACCGGCTCAAATCGCAGCTGGCGCAGGTCTTTTATTTTTATTTTTACTTTTAACCGACTTCCAAAAAAGGAGGAGGTTATCAGTTCGTCGGAATATTTTTTTTTTTATTTATTTTTTTTTTTATTTTATTTTTTTTTTTATTTTTTTTTTTTATCTATGTTACCGCATAACTTTGGACCACGTCAACCGATTTCGATAATTCTTTTTGCATCGGAAAGGTAGTATCTCAGAGGTGGTCCCATACTAATCTGGTTATGATCCGATCAGCGGATCATGAGATATATATATATATATTTTTTTTTTTTATATGGGAGTTAAAGTCGGTTTTTTTTTTTGCTAAAAATTACTAGTTATTTTTTAAAACCGACAATTCGCTCGAACAAAGCCAAGTCCATACAAAATGAGCAAATGTAGTATTAGTTCCATGGTCCTTTCTTGTGTATGTACTCAAATAACGTAAACGTAAATAGATATGTATGAGCGCCTGCTAACTTTTCTGTGAACAACTAAAGCTTGCGAGTACTAAAACCACCACAGAAATTTTAATCTCGCTCGGCTTTTATGTATATGTATGAATGTAGCTGTTGCTCATACGTAAATACATACATTAGGGCGGAGTAATTTGTTCGGAGCAAAATTTTCGAAGAAAATATTTTGTAAATTCAAGTTCTAACATTTTTTCTGAGCAAACTATGTACCACAAACTACGCTTGACCCTCCCAATTTTCAAAAGAAAAAGCAGTATATTATAACTTTTTTGGTCTACATTTTTTTTCATTGCACCAAAAAATTGTGTTCATAATTTTCTATATTTTCGTTTTTGTAAAGTAGTTTCTTAAACATGAAGAAAACGCAAAATTTTGCAAAGAAAAAATTAATCTCGTTGAGAAAAAAATTATATTACATATTTTTGCTTAGAATCGAACGTAGAATTC
>NW_016162347.1:37674-43757 GCF_001687245.7 Rhagoletis zephyria | reverse complement strand
TCACGAATCTAACGTCATCGGCACTGTCACTCATCGGAGGGTTAATCAAAAGCCTTCGTACACACACATACTTGTTGTCTCCTTCTCACACTTCCAGCACATGCACGTGTTTGCAAAATGATGACGAAGTGATTTGTTTGTCATTTATGTCCATATATTTGAATAAAATAAACAATATTTAGAAGATATCCACCAATACTTCTCATATACCAAACGAAAGGAAAAACATTGAGTTTTTGATTAAAGGAAACAGAAAAAATCATTCGAACGGTTTTCGAGCATTTTGGTAATAAACAAATTTGCAAATTTTTTCAACAAATTTTTGCCTTAGAATGCTCAATATTAATTAAATTTATATAAAATTTGTACACTGTATTATTGATATTGCTCTAAAGAACCTATATACCGAAAATGAAAGTTATATCTGCAAATGATAAGTTACTAGATCACTTTAAAGCCTCAAAATTTACTCCAAAATAAGCCAATATTTATCGTTGTTTCTCCGACAGAAACCGAATTGGTCACTTACAAAAATGAATCTGTCGAAAGGCTTGGAATTTTATCTTTGAAACGCCATACTTTTCTTTGAAATCTCTCCATTAGTTTCGTGCAATTAGAGTTTTCGTGAAGCTCTAAAAATTACAACTAAGTACATACAACATTTGAGCATAGCCTCCATATCGAAACGTAAGACGTATTCTACGTCAAAAACGAAGTAATTCATACATGCACAGTTTCGGTTGAAAACCGAAATAATGTCTAAGTGCACAGTTTCCATATGCACAATTTCGGTGCCCCTATTACTTATTGCCCGCCAAGGGCGACAGTTATTATAGCTTTCATACATATGAATGCTTCTTTTAATGCATATGCGCCTACGGATTTACAAAAAGCATACATTTATCTAATTTTTAGATGGGTCCCCTTTGTGATTATTAATCTGCAGACAGCTTCCGCACTCTTTTTCTCATGACAGGTGACTAAAGGAAAGGTGAAGATTTATCATCACCGAGTTAACTAAGCGCGTGATAGCACCTTCATATTTGTGTACACATGTTTGCGATAAGTTTAGATGTATAAGCTTAATCTATCTTTCGATGAACAACCATTTGTTATTGTCGGTTTTAGAAAGCTAACGGAATAGTAATTTGTTGTATTAAATAACATTTTCATGTCTACTAAGGTTATTATTAAGGGCCGTTTTCTCAAGTAATCTTAACGTTTAAGCTAACTTTATATATAAAGGCTGCATTAGAATTTATGATTGTGCCTAAAGTAAAGCATTTTATTCTCGTTTTTAAATTGGTTTACAACCAATAAACATACATACCTCAAAACCCGATAATAGAAATGCTTAACATTAGACATAGCTTTATTTTAAATCCAACCTTTAATTATAATGTGACCTTTAAAGTTAAAGGTTACTTAAGAAAAGGGCTCTAAGCCCATTAGGGTTTTTACGTCAGAGTACAATTGCGAATGGTAAGAGAAATGTAATAAACTTCTGCTGAAAGCGCGCGGACAAATCAAATGATTTGCAAATAACTCAATTTTAAATTTCCGCAGTATTTGAGCATGCAATGTTGCAATTTGCTGAATGCCTTTCCTGCCCTTAATAACTAACTAAACAGTGAGCTCAACAGAGTGACTTAGCAGAAAATAAACTGAAACATCCATTAATATGATTTGTTGTATAAGCAAACAAAAACATTGTTGTACCTCACGAAAGACACAAAAATTTGATTTTGCGTGGAGAAAAATGTCTTCCATCGATTTGCTGTTCGCATCAGCAGTGGCGGACCCAGGTAGGTGAAATTGGGGAAATTTTAATTGGCTATAAAATTGCATATTCAAAAAAATTATAAAAAAGTTTAAAAAATTTGTAAATTGGTAATGTACTCATTCTACTCAACTTCGGTGTAAAAAACAATCATAACTCAAATTATTGTAGAGTGCACCCCATAACATTATACTTAAATATTGCGCAATACTTAGAGCTACCATTGTGATTTTTTCCAATTTTTTTTGAGATGGCATATTTTCAAAACTAATTTTTGTTTATCAAAAAATTTGTATGTGGAAAATTTTTCAAGAAAAAACTCAAAAATATTTTTTTTCGTAGGGAATTTTGATGTGTATATGTGATTTTATCGATAAAAACGTTTTAATTGCGTATGCATGTTCACTTTGAGCAAATTGTGAGCACTGGTTGGGGAAATCTTTGGCAGATAGGGCAAATCGCTAATTGGGCCCCAATTTGGCCAAAATTAGAGCCCAATTGGGAAAAAACTTTTGGCTCTGATCGGGCAACCTCAACAAATTTCCAGCAAGGAAATTTTGTCATAATGGGCAACAATTTTTGTGCCCTCAACTGGCACGAAAATCTGCTAGCATCATATAAGTGCATTTTCAGAAAAAAAATCATAACTCGAAAATTACGAATTTTAACACATTGCTACTCGTACTGAAAATAGTTTATACTATTCCCTAATAGACAAAAAAGTTCGAGAGAAAAAAAAGATGTGGCAATTTGAAAAAAATCAATTTGAAAAAAAAATTGTTTGTTTATAAACAATAATTAATTATTAATAAACAATTACTGATGTTTAGTTCACTAAATCGATTCAGTAGATCAATATCTGCAATTTAAAAAAAAAATCGTTAAATCGTTATTAAGAGAGGAAAAAAGAAGCGTTCGTACTCAAAAAGAAAAAAATTCATTATTCGAAAAATTCGCATTCCTGAGCAAAAAGCAAAAATACGTGTCTCCTCAAATTGTTCAAGAAACAATTCCTGTGAGTTTTATCGCAAACTTAAATTCACTTTCCCCCGGCCTGGGTGATTTGAGATGGAATGAGCCTTTGTTATATTTTCGAAGTTGTATTATCTTACACAGTTGAAAGTCACAGCAAGTTTTAATTTTTTCACAGGTTCAGAAAACAACGAAAATTCCAAAATTTTTAATTTTATATTAATAAATTTCTTGAGATTTCTTATTTTTAGGAAATCCGGGAGATTCTAGGAATTTTGGTAAAATGAGAATATTTTGAAATGTACAAAACTATTGAGATTTTAGAAATTTTTATGTTTTCCAAAATTTTGAGATCTTTTCCCTTCCTAAAATCCCTCATAAATGTAAAAATGTGAAACATCACAAATTGTCGAAAAATTCTTATGTTCATGGTACTTGTAGAGTACCATACCACAAATGATATGATGATCGATGAACAAATGGGAATTGTTTTGTACAGTTTATTTTCGTACTCTGCTTTATTTTGAAAAAAATTATAAAGGACAGGGGATTAAAATAAAGGATTGTCCTTTAAAATAAAGGACGGATGGTCACCGTACACATAGTGATAGGTATATTTAGCATTTAGATATGCATCTTCATCCGTATAAGGCTCATGCCACAAAACACCTGAAGGCATTTAACATTAACATGACAATATTTTTAGGTACCAAATCGACTACCAAATCAGTTTCCAAACTACCAAAATTTCTTAAATTTTCGAGGTTTTTACTACACGACTTAGCAGTAAAAATTAAAACTACACACAATATTGTTTACCGTATTGGTTAACTTGTAAAAAATTTAAATACCTCTGAGATTAATTCAATTCATATCGAATGATGTTTTTTTGAAACATAGTCAGACATTTTATGCATTTCAAAAAAAAATTTTCGAATTTGTTTCAATTTGCACACACTCACACTTTGCAGATTGCCTATTGGTTATTTCTCGTTCTATTTCATTCTATTGTCTGCTTATAGTCCGGTCAATTTAGACATTCGAGGTTACAAAAATTCCCACCGAGCTGAAAATTGGTAGGATTGTTCAAAACACCATCATAAGTGAAATCTAAAAAGTCCTCATCGATCCGGTACCTGGAAGAAAAGTTACTCGGGGTCAAAGGTCACAAAAACGGGGGTTTCGCGATTTTCAGCACAACGGAAATTTATCATAAAATTAATTTGACAATTGTATATAGATAATTATCTATATAAAATGTCTAAATACTTTTTGTCCTAAGAGCCACCATTTCCGAGATATAACGATTCAAAAAGTTGGAAGAGTTGTGATCGGCATAATATGTATAAGTACAACAAAGGTGGCGTGGAAACGTGCGCATATTATGACGATTACAACTCTTCCAACTTTTTGAATCGTTATATCTCGGAAATGGTGGCTCTTAGGACAAAAAGTATTTAGACATTTTATATAGATAATTATCTGATATACAATTTTTGTCTAAATTAATTTTATGATAAACTTTCCGTTGTGCTGAAAATCGCGAAAAACCCCGTTTTTGTGATCTTTGACCCCGAGTAACTTTTCTTCCAGGTACCGGATCGATGAGGACTTTTTAGATTTCACTTATGATGGTGTTTTGAACAATCATACCAATTTTCAGCTCGGTGGGAATTTTTGTAACTTCACTCCTATTTTACAACGCTTTTATCAACTTGCAATGTTGTATGTCCAGACCACCATACTATAAATATAGCAAAGGTATTTATGACAAACCTAGTCTAGATATCAACCTCGTCGTAGCTATCATATCAAAGACATACAATTTTTCACTGCAAGTTGAACTACGAGGGTCGTATGAAAACTACCCGGCCTTGAATAGAATAAAACGATTTTTTTAACGAAATTCAATTTATTTTTCAACATAATCTCCTTTTAGCTCGATACACTTAAGCAAACGTTTTTCCCATGTTTTGATCCCTTCCGAATAATAGGTTTTCTCCAACCCTTCAAAATAAGCATTTGTTGCTGCAATTTCTTCATCATTTGAGCTAAATTTTTTCCCGCCGACCCATTTTTTAAGATTAGGAAAGAGGAAAAAGTCACAGGGGGCCAAATCTGGAGAATACGGTGGATGAGGAAGCATTTGGTAGCCTAATTCATTGAATTTAGACATGGCTACGACACATGTGTGTACACGAGCATTGTCTTGATGAAAAAGAACTTTTTTTTCAACAAATGTGGACGTTTTTCCTTCAAAGCCTTGTCAAAATCACCCAATATTTTGCAGTAGTATTCGCCATTAATTGCTTTTCCTTTTTGTAGGTAATCAATATGTATAACCCCACGCGCATCCCAAAATACTGTGGCCATAACCTTGTTTGCTGATAATATCGCCTTTGCCTTCTTTGGAGCTGGTTCACCACGACGAGTCCACTGTTTTGACTGTTCTTTGGTCTCTGGTGTGGAGTGATGAATCCACGTTTCATCGACAGTTACAAATCGACGCCAAAACTCCTGGGGATTTGCGTTTAACATTGATAAACAATCATTTGAAATGGAAACACGTGTTTGTTTATGGTGTGTTGTGAGTAATCGCGGCACCCATCTTGCGGAAAGCTTTCTCATATCCAAATGATTTTGCAAAATGTTATTAACCCGTTCAATTGAAATGCCCACACTCTCACCAATCTCACGCACTTTCAATCTTCGATCACTCATTACCATATCACGGATTTTTTCTATCATTTCTGGTGTAGTGACCTCATTTGGACGACCTGAACGTTCCTCATCAAAAATGCTCGTACGGCCGCGTTTAAATTCAGCTACCCAATATTTTATAGTTGTTAATGACGGTCCAGAGTCTCCATAAACTTCGTTAAATTCCGATTTAATTTCGTCGTTTGTTTTCTTTTTCAAAAACAAATATTTTATCACTGCTCGATATTCAATTCTTTCCATGTTGACAAAAAGCACAAAAGTAACTCAATTCTAACACGTATAAAATTTGTTGTAAATGTCATATCGCTGAGAAATTTTGACACGTGTTATTTGAAGAGTTGTATTTTTTAGCAAAATATTTTTTTTAGTTCTAGCAGCGCCATCTCTATTCAAAATCGGGTAGTTTTCATACGACCCTCGTATTTTAGTATCTATTGCAAAATTTTATACAGACAAGACTAAAAACTATAAAATAAATTAAAAAAATAACTTTTTGATGTACCACGCTTTTATAAATGGACTAAAATTAGAAAATAATATTTCTCAGTCTCATAGAACTTGTCTTGATAACTTTTGATTTTGAAATTTTAGCAAAAGTCATTATAAACAA
>NW_016162347.1:29507-34864 GCF_001687245.7 Rhagoletis zephyria | reverse complement strand
GCGTATCTTGTCTGCAACAAGATAGTGGTCCGAGTCGATGTTTGGGCCTCGTAGTCGATGTTGGGTGCGTACGTCTAAAACACTGGAAGCGTGCCTTCCGTCTATCACAACATGATCGATTTGGTTTCTCGTTTTTCCATCCGGAGACGGCCACGTAGCTTGATGGATCTTTATATGTTTGATCCTAGTACTGCATACTACCATGTTTCGGGCGAAGTCGATCAGCCTCAATCCGTTATCGGACGTTTCGTCGTGGAGGCTGAATTTTCCGACGGTGGTTCCAAAGATCCCTTCCTTGCCCACACTAGCATTGAAGTCGCCAAGCACGATTTTGATATCATGACGGGGGCAGCGCTCGCACGTGCGCTCCAAACGCTCATAGAAGAGATCCTTGGATGCCTCATCCTTCTCTTCCGTCGGGGCATGGACGCAGATGAGCAAGATGGTGAAGAATCGCGCTTTGATGCTGATTGTGGCTAGACGCGCATCCACCGGGGTGAACGATAGTACTCGGTGACGCAGTCTTTCTCCCACCACAAATCCGACTCCGAATTTGCGCTCCTTTACATGGCAACTGTAGAGACGTCACAAGGCCCCAGATATTGTTTGCCTTGCCCCGTCCAACGCATTTCTTGGATGTCGATGATGCCAGCTTTTGTCCTTACGAGGACATCAACCAGACGGGCAGAGGCACCTTCCCCATTAAGGGTCCGGACATTCCAGGTGCATGCCCTCAAATCGTAGTCCTTTAAACGTTTGCCGTGGTCGTCATCATAAGGGGGGTCTCATCCGAGGCTTTGCCTTGCTTCTTCACTGGAAGTGGTTTTTACGTGGCGGGTCCCAAGCCCAGCGCACAACCCATTGCTGGGACGGGGGTGGTTTCGCAACCAAATACACGTTTATATAGCGAGCCGCTTGCTCCATGCAGACACCCGATTGCAGCCGCACCTACTGGTGAACGAATAAGTCGGAGTGGCACCACCGAAGCTCCCTCTCTTTCTGCCGTGACCCAAGGCTCCACTCGGATTGGTTACCGCATCGCGCACATGGGTTGCTCACGTTGCCCAGAGTGCGCGAACGAAGACGCAAGAGTCGGGATTGAGTATAGCCATGCAACTGTAACTGCATACCCAGCGCAACGACTATACCCCATTGCACTCCATGTGGAAATTTTATGGAAAACTCTAGATATCAACCTAGTCTAGATATCAACCTCGTTGTAGGCATCATATCAAGGAGATACAATCAGAAGTCTCTAGATGTCGCCCCGCCAGAAGAAGTTAAATATTGCACCTAAATATATGCACTATTTATATGCGTCACAGCGAAATGGACGACACGCCATTTCTTTAAATGAAATAAACTGCTGCTATATGTATGTATGTACATATGTATGTTTATACTAAATGTGAAACGGCAACATTGTGCTTGCATAGTCTTCTGTTCTCTTTCACTGCAAGTTGAATTATTTTAATATCTATTGTAAAATTTTGTACAGACAAGACCAAAAAGTAGAAAATAAATAAAATAAAATAAAACTTTTTAATATACAACGCTTTTATAAATGGACTAAAGAGTAGAAAATAATATTTCTCAGTCCCACAGAATTTGTTTTGATAACTTTTAATTTTGAAATTTTAGCAAAAGTCATTATAAACAATTAATGAAATTGAAAATGAATTAAGAGAACAAATTTTAATTTGGTTGTATTTTCAAAACATATTTGCTACCAAAAGCTTCATCAAGCCAAACCAAACTACCAAAGGAGAATGAAGCTACCAATTTTGGTCCAATTGGACNTTAAGAGAACAAATTTTAATTTGGTTGTATTTTCAAAACATATTTGCTACCAAAAGCTTCATCAAGCCAAACCAAACTACCAAAGGAGAATGAAGCTACCAATTTTGGTCCAATTGGACCAAAACGGCAACGCTGATCCTGATGGGTGTGTTAATGCGAATAAACCTAAAAACTTTGGAACACTTTAAAATCAAGATTTATCCAGTTATGGCCAAGAAACCGCCTAATATACGTATGTCAACAAGTGGTCGAAAATATCAACGACTGAAGGCAGTCTTTAGACTCGCACATAAAAAAGTGAAGGAACTTACTGAATGCCGTTACTTTTTGAACGAGAACACATGTACATAGAATCTTACTCAATTAGTAGTAAAGTACCAGGTTGACCGAGCTTTGTCCGGAGTGCATATACTTTTTGAAGTTTTCAAGATTTGGATACCTTTAAAAAAATATTTTGGAAGAAAAAAATTATGTGTTATTAAATCAATTTCTTACAACAAAATTTAGGTGGAAACCCTCTTCCGAAATACGGTGGAATGAATGGTGCATATCTTGAGCGTATATGTACTGTGTATCTATTTAAAAAAAATGCTGATTAAAAGTAACAAAATAAAAATGTTCACTACATAGAAGCGTGGCAACCCTGGTGAAAACTATTTTCAGATAAAATTTCTCAACAATACCTTTCATTTGATTTCCATATTGCGATGTTTTGTATAAATTGTGCAGAATCGAAAATAAGTGGCAACCTTACACTATTATCCTAAGGGATAACATTTTGTATATAGGGAAAGCATTGTTTAATAACCTCCTCTTGGTACCCATGAATAGCAATATTTTACCTTTTTCCTAAACAAAAAATTAAATGAATTTGCGATTTAAAATAGGTGGCAACCCTATTGAAACTATTTTTAAATTAGGATCTTTAAAATACTTTCCATTTCATACCCATACTATGATGTTGTAATTAATTTGTAACTAATTTCGAATAGGTGGCAACCTTATACGAGTCTTCTCGCAGATAGCGCCTATTCAGACAACTTTAAAATCCAAAATCGTTAGAGCCGTTTCCGAGAACCCTATGGATGTATATATATAAAAGAATTGCTCGTTTAATGTAATAAGATTACGAAAATGAAATGTCAAATTTCCACCAAATTAAAGCGGGTGTACCTAATTTTCACTTACGACCTAACAGCAAATGATGGTGTTATCACCAGTACCTTCGCTGATGATATTTCTGTTATGACGTCCGCAACAGATCCCATAGAAGCATCTTTTAAGCTCCAAACAATCATAGATCAAAGCTCCATTTGGCTTAAAAGTTGGCGCCTGAAGGTGAATAAAAATAAATCTTCTCACGAAACTTTTACCACTAGAAAAATTATATGTCCCCAAATCAAATTAAACAATATCTTCATTCCGCAATCTGATACAGCTAAGTATTTAGGCGTTCATTTGGAAAAAGGACTAACATGGAAAACGCACATATTCGCCAAAAGGAAAGCCCTACGACTAACACTTCGCAATATGTACTGGCTGCTAAACCGTAAATATGCACTCTCAATGGACAATAAGATTTTCCTATATAAATCCGTGCTTAAACAAGTGCACAGTGGTTCAGCTTGTATGGAAACTCGTTTTTGGAAACTAAATAATATTTCGTAATAAAATTTGGTACACTTGTTACTCTTTGTCCAGACTAGGTTGGTAATGAAAATGGGTTAAATCGGATCAAAACTGCGCGTGCCTTCCATATAACGGTATTTTTGGAAAAACGAAAGCTGCGATATTCAAGTACTACTGCAGCCAAATTACTAAAAATTGGTTTTCCAACTAAAAATAAAATGTGTTTTATTTCGCGTTCTACTGAACTAATCGAAATACTTATTTCGCAAAAATTCATGATTTTTGACGGTCTTTAATTTACTGTCATTAGGGTGGTACGTTAGGGTGGTAGCAACTGAGATACGGTGGGTAAGTACCACAATGGAGCACATGAGGTCAATGAGCTTCCGTTGGAAAAACTCAATCCTCGATATAAAAACATTGGTGTATCACACTTTAAAATCCGACTATAAATGCCGAAGATATGAAGAAAAATGTAATTGGGCGACTACTAGGGTTGTCCAAAAAATAATTTGTTAAATGCTTTTCAAAAATACTTCATATGAGGGGGTGTACGGTTGAACTTTTTTTTCGATACGGTCTAATGTGTACCCGCCTAACCGATTTCATCCAAACTTAGTACACTCATAACTGTTAGCCGCATTTAAAAATTCTTTGCAACTCTTTGAGGTCGGACAATAACCACGCTGACCTTCCATGTATTCGTATTTGCTAAAGGTACAAATTCTACGATATTTTAGTATATAATAACGCTAAATTTCTCAGGTTTGTATTTTGAAAATTTTAAGAGCCGAAAATTTGTTTTTTATAAAATAAATCCATTTTTAATAAAAGGTTGTAGTTATGGTACTACTGAATTTAAGCTACATTTTAACTAAAAACAAGAAAATGATTTGATATAAACATGGTAATAAATGTATATGCGTTGAATTCATGGGCAAAATTAATATTTGTAGTACAAGAACTTATACAGTAACTCAAACAAGCGTTCACATGTTGATTTTCTTTAAATATTCAAAATGTTAACTAAGGGCAAAATAGACTTGGCTTAGAACCGACATAAATAATACAACTTTTCATAAATATTGATAATTATTTTTCTAAATAGGAGCACTTACCTTTGTTTTGAATTTCCATTACAGATTTTCTTGAACGAATTCCGCGTTTTTTCAAAAAATAAATATAAAAAAGCTATAAGTATCGAGTCACTGAAAACACGATTCACAATGAAAATGTGTTTTGTCACTTTCGAGAGTGCAGAAGTAATCTAAACAATTTTTTATCGCAAACAAATTACACTATAATGAAGTACCTTTATAAATGACTGATTGCCTGTCACAGGTTAGACCAGGGGCGCACCCAGGAATATATTTTGGGAGGAGGTTATACTTCTAGAGATAAATCAGCAGAAAATACTGATAATTCGTTTTAATTCATGCAAGTTATATTTACAGTTGTAATAAACAAATACACTTTTTAAAGTTTCATAAATTGCACTTTATTTACATAAAATTAAGAAAGAACTCTAAAATTTTTAACCCACTTCAAAAAAGGAGGAGGTTATAATTCGAAGGAATATTTTTTTCTTTTTTATGTATGCTACCGCATAACTTTGGAGCACGTGAACCGATTTCAATAATTCTTTTCTTTTGTCGGAAAGATGGTAACTCACGGGTCGTCTCGTAATTTGGTTTAGAACCGATCATTGGATCAAGAAAAAATTAACGTGTTTTGCTTAAAAATTAATTGATTGATAAAAAGTTCTATAAAAACAAAGCGCGCTCAACTTTCAAAAGTAATAAAAATGTTAAAAAATAGTTTTAATGTTAATTTTTCTCGATTTCTGTAGCTCGTTTCTGTAACAATTCTCTACCAAGGCGAATTGAGATATGAATTCGCCGCCCTGTTCTCTACTGCTAATTAGTAGG
>NW_016162347.1:15101-23668 GCF_001687245.7 Rhagoletis zephyria | reverse complement strand
CCGCCCACTTATGATCACATATATGTATCTCGGTAACCGTTCTACCAATTTGTACCAAACTCGGTGTGGTTATTGTACTTGCCACATAGAAGCAAAACGTTGAAACTTATTGAAATCGAACTAAAATTACGGCCGCTTTTCATATAACAGTAAATTTCAGATATGCTTGAAACTTCAATATTTCGAAATTTAAGGACGCTAATTTACTCAAAATGGATACACCTCGGTTTACCATGTAGCGGTAGCTTTCGGAAAGGTGAAAAACATATATTTAATACTTGCGCCGGGTATTTAATGTTCGGCTCCGCCCGAACTTAGACTTTTTTACTTGTTTACAATAGTATTGCTTTTACCGTTACCAATACATATCTTGAATATTAGCCAAAGTGGATCATCGATAAGATTTTTAGTAATAACTTAACTCCAGTGCCAACTGGCGGGTGAATTTGTGAATCTACACTATCCAGAGAGGAGTTACTCAAAAACACACAAAAAACTTCGTTCAAAATCCGTCCGAGCATTCAGGAGGATTTCACTCACAAAAACACCTACAGATGAATTATATATACGTTTTTACGGTGCCACGCCCTCTTTTCAAATAGCCCGTTTTTCTCCATGAGTATAAGATTGGTTTCATATATCTCCACACCAAGTTCCAGTACTCTGCCCTGAACATTTCCAGAATAATTCGGTATGAAAAATTCGGTTTTTTATGGAAGGTTCCACGCCCCCTCTATACATCGAACATTGTTTTTGCCTATAATGATCCTCGGGGCGTCTAAAACAGCTATCGGAAATTTCAAAAAAATGGGCTCGGCCGTTCTCGAGCTTTGCGAACACAAAAAACGGCTTTCAAAATATATGTATATTGGCATAGATTGGTGTGAATCGAAGTGGTTTTGAATATGTATCACAATATGAGTGTTAGACGAAAGTGGTTTAAAAAGGTTGCCAACTGTTTAACGGGTTGAATTCAAACTATTCAATAATTTAAATGAATTACTACAACATCAATCAAAACTATTTTAAAAAGGCTTAATTCCAAAACTACCTGTAAAGGGTTTCCATCTGTTTAAAATTTCAATTGAGTTGAAAAAGTATGACAAGTGAGAAGTCTAAGAAAGTTTTAGTTTGAAAATATTTTGAAACAAATTTTTAACCTCCTGTTTTTGAATTGAATTTTCTTGAAATAAATTTTTCTCAATGTAGCACGCAAAAATTTCATACACTCAGCGAAGCGGGTGAGGCCGATCTAGTTCTTATATAAAAATTTAAGATTATCGTTAATTTCTTCATGATACAATGATCGGATTTAAACCAAATTAGTATGGGACCACCTGTGAGGTAACACCCTTCCTTTAAGTACACCCTTCCATAACATACATGAAAAAAATAAAATATTCCTTCTCCTTTTTGTGAAGTCGGTTAAAAATTAGTTGCCGGGAAATTACGAATGTGTTGTGAAGACAGGGTAATTCGCCGTTCGCAATTGAGGGAACGAACACCGAAATTCGGTTGTCGTGGAAATGCCGTTTAAGCTGATGCCACATAAAGCTTTTGCTTCGCTTTACGTGACAGATTCGCTTTGACAGATAAGATGAATTATATGAAAATGCACAAAGCATGCCACATAAATCGTTGAAGCTTCAGCACGAAGCGAAAAAATGGCCAACTCCCATCTTTTTGCGCGCTTTGACAATCAGTCGGTTTAATATTTATTTTGTTTCGTCCAAATTCGAGTTTTCATGCAGAAACATAAAACTTAATTACATTGCTGATAATTTTAAAGCAAAATATATAAAATCCACAGCAGGGATGAAAAATGGAAATTTCAGATTGTACCTAATATCACAAAATAAATTTACCTAAATGACACAGATTGTACCTAAAAAAAGTTACATCATTCATTTGTAGTTTTTTTTATAAATTTTATTTAAAACATGAATACAAAAGATATATGTACTTTAAACATGATTATGTTTTTCAACTGAGCCTATATCTATAGACTATAGTCTAATGGGAATCGGAGAAGCTTTGTTTTTGTCTAATTTTGACTACTGAAAAATATTGGCGAAAAAGACAAAAAACACACTTTGCGAACTATACTTCTTTATCCAGCTTTTTATAAAACAACAGGAAGTCTGCAAATTTATCCGATTCCTTTTAATAGGAATAATCTAGAGAATATAATCAATGTGCCATAAGTAACTTCGAAAGCATATTAAATATATTTCCAGAAATCAAAAGCGCGTATGGGTCAAATAGCTGTAGTTCTCATCTAAAAATTTGAAATTTGAAGACATCCTAGATACTGGATTGTATAGGTGAATAAAGGCTGGTTTTCACAGTGTAATATTTTGACAACAAAATTTTTTGACTTATTTTGACACAACTTTCTTTCCTTTCCTAGAGAATATAATCAGTGTGCCGTAAGTAACTTCGAAAGCATTTTAAATATATTTCCAGAAATCAAAAAGCGAGTATGGGTCAAATAGCTGTAGTTCTCATCTAAAAATATGAAATTTGAAGACATCCTAGACACTGGGCTTTATCCCTACCTTTATCGATGATATTATGGGCCAAAAACTTACAAATAGCTACCTTAGCAGCGCATGTACACGCCTGAAGGCCTATTCTGATCTAAATCAAACCAAAGACCGTTTTTTAGTCCCATTTGACAATGAAGGCCTATTCTGATCTAAATCAAACCAAGACCAGTTTCTAGTCCCATTTCACTCATTTGACCGCAAATGCCACTGAATTTGACTTAGTGAGAATAAGCGTTAAAATTAATAGAAAAAAATACGAAGCTAAGTAAAGTGTTAATTTTTCGTAGTGCCTGCTCTAAATGCAATGTCAAATGTTTAAGATAATACATAATATGTTTTTTTTTATGTGTTCCTTTTGACCACTTTTCTCTAGAATTGTTTATTCTTCAAAATGAAAGCGAAACTTCTCCCGTACCTACAAGTAAATATATTAGCACGGTAAAGGAAAAAAACTAATAATGCATCTGATCAAAAGATGATTGTACCTAAAATCTAGTGACTGTACCTAATGTACCTTTAAGTCATCAAACGTCGGAAAAAGGTACAATTGTACCTACTTTTTCATCCCTGATCCACAGCAACTTTGACTAGTAAAAGAGAGGTACACAATTGTTTTCTTGGAGTTCATTGTGGCATACCTTTTTCATCTGGCGCTTTGCTGAAACTCAGTCGAGCTCTCTCATATCTGACTGTAATGTCAAAAAATTTAAACAAAGAAATTCACCCTTTCTTATGCATGTACCAAATTTGATCACAGTCTTCGCGGAGCATTTACCCTGAAGGAAAGATTGGTCCAATTGCTCGAAAAATATAGTCGTCGCTATAGTAGTTTTGTATCTAATCTATGTAATGCATAAGGTATGAGTTTTGATCTAAAATTGGTTACAATGTCACGCAGTAGCTTTAGCGATTTACTGATAGAATATATTTTGCTTAGCTGCCCATCCTTCTTTGCACGAAAAACTTCTGCACTTAACCGAAAAAAGCACTTAAGCGTATTTTCTGTACTGCTTCAATGAGGAAGGTATCCGAAACCCCCAGGGAACCAAATAATGGAGGAGCACTTACCACGTAGAAATTACTGTAAGCGAAACTTTTACCGAATGGTATCTAATTGTTCTATATAACTACATAAATGTATAGCCATTTTCGTTCTTCTGCGAGATGAGCAAAATAAATAAAAGCTTGTAAAATTAGGTAATTGTAGGGCCAGCGCAGGTAAACGTAATACTTNCGAAAAACTTCTGCACTTAACCGAAAAAAGCACTTAAGCGTATTTTCTGTACTGCTTCAATGAGGAAGGTATCCGAATNTTTAGCGATTTACTGATAGAATATATTTTGCTTAGCTGCCCATCCTTCTTTGCACGAAAAACTTCTGCACTTAACCGAAAAAAGCACTTAAGCGTATTTTCTGTACTGCTTCAATGAGGAAGGTATCCGAATCCCTATGAAACCAAATAATGGAGGAGCACTTACCACGTAGAAATTACTGTAAGCGAAACTTTTACCGAATGGTATCTAATTGTTCTATATAACTACATAAATGTATAGCCATTTTCGTTCTTCTGCGAGATGAGCAAAATAAATAAAAGCTTGTAAAATTAGGTAATTGTAGGGCCAGCGCAGGTAAACGTAATACTTTCTTTGATAAGTTATAATAGTTGCACAATTATTAAGACAGGAATCGCTAATCTGCAGGTATGTTGAATGCATCTATTGGAGCAGTTTCCTTATAAATGTTAAAAAAATGCCGCTGACGCGCATTTTAGGGTAGGTATCTTAAATGTGCACTTAAGCATAAAGGCAGAAAAGCAAAATATACTGTACTAGTACCGCCCAGTGGTCGAAATTCGACCACATCACTTATTTTATACACTTTGTTATTTTGCTTGTGACGTTTTTAAGGTCCATCAGCACATCTTGTTCGTTTAGGTCACTAATCTTGTAAGCTGGGGTTACATATGTATATACATTGGGTTAAATAATTTTATAATTCATAGGAACAGAAGGGAGAATTAGATTTGTATGGAAATTCGATTACGTAGTAATAGATAAGATGGCAGGTTGCTTCTCTAACTGATATTCGGGTTGAACTTGTACCAATCAGGACTTTAAATAGTTTTTTTTCTTAACATTTCGGCCAAAGTGGCTCTCAGAGAGTTAAAAACTAAATTCGGCACATCTACACCAACTCATCTTTCATTTGATATGAGCTTCATGAAAATCAATGGGGATTAAGTAGCTCAAAAGTGTACCAAAAAATCATGTTTGCGTATTATTTAATATATAAGATGACATGTTGCTTCTCTAACTGATATTCGGGCTGAACTTGTACCAATCAGGACTTTAAATAGTTTTTTTTCTTAACATTTCGGCCAAAGTGGCTCTCAGAGAGTTAAAAACTAAATTCGGCACATCTACACCAACTCATCTTTCATTTGATATGAGCTTCATGAAAATCAATGGGGATTAAGTAGCTCAAAAGTGTACCAAAAAATCATGTTTGCGTATTATTTAATATATAAGATGACATGTTGCTTCTCTAACTGATATTCGGGCTGAACTTGTACCAATCAGGGCTGTAAATATTTTGAAGTTATGTCTGGCGGAGTTCGAATATGGGACCACCTACAGCAGAATATGTAAACAAATATGAAATGTAATAAAAAAAAAAAAAAAAATAAAAAAAATTGTTTTCCTATTGATATTTTATGTCCAAAACTAGTTAGTTACATCAAATGCAGAGGTAACCACCCTTGACTACATCTAATGCAGAGGTAACAACCCTTGACTGTTTCGCGGCCACCGCCATAGCTTTCGTCAATGAAAATATACAGATAAAAGTGACTTTTAGCTCCTTCCTAATCAACTTGAAGTTAGCTTATAGTTAGATACATTTCCTGCAGAGTGATATCATAACAGAAGCGGTTCAGGGAATTAAAACAAAAATTAACGGTCTCATGTTTCCTTCAAGCCGAATGCATATCGTACCTTAACCGCGAAGATAACAAACCGAATTGTATTCCAAAAATTTAATTNTAAATAAATAAAATAAAAAAAAATTGTTTTCCTATTGATATTTTATGTCCAAAACTAGTTAGTTACATCAAATGCAGAGGTAACCACCCTTGACTACATCTAATGCAGAGGTAACAACCCTTGACTGTTTCGCGGCCACCGCCATAGCTTTCGTCAATGAAAATATACAGATAAAAGTGACTTTTAGCTCCTTCCTAATCAACTTGAAGTTAGCTTATAGTTAGATACATTTCCTGCAGAGTGATATCATAACAGAAGCGGTTCAGGGAATTAAAACAAAAATTAACGGTCTCATGTTTCCTTCAAGCCGAATGCATATCGTACCTTAACCGCGAAGATAACAAACCGAATTGTATTCCAAAAATTTAATTTTTAATTATTAAAAGCTCTAAGAGCATGTGGAGCATTTCTGATTTAAAAAGTGAATTAAAAAAAAAAAAACTTACACATTATTTTCGCTGTTCGGGCACGATATGCAGACTTTCTCCGAGGCTCTTCCTTGAGTGAAAATCTGAGAAATGAGAAAGTAGAAGATTTCCTATGTTTTTCCTAACCAAGAAAAAACTTATTTACCCATCAAGCTGCGTGGTATTTTATGTTACTGTTAAACCGCTTCTGAATTTTGAAAAGTTAAATTGTAATTTTGAGTACATTCTCTTATCTACGGTTGCCAGAAGTTCTCATTTTATCAGTACAGAACTGATTTTTCAACTCTTGTACTAATTTTATTCATTTCTTCAATCAGTACGCTAATGTCCTGATTTTTTTAAAATTTGTACTGATTTGTACTGAATTTTCATATCAAACGAAAGACCTTAGGATTTTTTTTTGTCAATTTGCTGACATTGTAAAAGCAGTTTGCATACAGGACATAGAGTTAGATACTCTTTTTAGCGAATTCTTAGACTTTCAGAGTTTTTGCGTAGTTGAAAAAATTATTTAAGCCATAAGGAAATATAGATGAAGTCCTTAAAAATTGGTATTTTTCACAGTTTGAAAAAGTATTTAATTTTCTTTTTTTTTCAATGCCACACTCAAACGAAGCATATAAAAGTCCCATTTTAAAGCGTTAATAAATGATAGCACCATTGAAGCAATATGCAATAAAATTTAAGGAGGGCACCTTAAATCAAGGGTGGAGAGGACATAAGAGTTTCTCCAACATTAATTTATAATTTTATTTTATTTTTTGCGCGAAGTTTGCCGCACATTTATTGGCATTTTCTGTCAAAGGCACGAAATTTATTTTTTCTGCAATCCGACGTTGGAAGAATATCTGCAATCCTATCAATTTTACGCGGTGTGATGCTCCCAGGGATCTGCGCTAGATTCAGATTGGAAATCAATCATTTTCTATATCCCCTTTGAAAATTTCCAAAAGGTTTTGATGGCAAGTTACAAAATGGCGTTGCGACTAATGTTTCGTCATTCGTTTAATAATTACAAAGCACAACATACACTAGGTACACTTTAATGAACGCCATGTTGCGTATTAAAATAATTTATTAAATATAGATTTACTCATTAAATTGAATATTGAATTTGTAGCCCCACTGTATAGGAATTGCACATGCATTCTGTTATTTTCATTCTCTTTGGTATGTACATAAAAGCAGTATACATATGTATGTATGTATGTAAATAGGTACGTAACAGTAGCTACACACGACGAGCATATCCGCGCACATGCGCGGCTTGCGGGTCATGCTCGTCGTTTGTAGGGCGGTTTGCGAGCATGCGCGCCAAAAATCAAAAAATTTTGATTTTCAGCGAGCATGCTCGTCGTTTGTAGCGTGGTTTGCGAGCATCGCATTGGAAACAAAAACAAAAACCTCACTTTGTGTTGATGCTTGCAGTGTGCACATCGCGGATAAATGCTTCCAAGCCATGTGCGTTAATTGAATTTTTGATAAATGAGGCTAAATTACTATATGTATATGTATGTACATACATATAAGTAAAATATAAATAAATTTAAGTAACACATACATAAAAAACCCTAAGTCATAAGTATTTCAATTGCATCATCCGCGTCTTTCCTTTCCATGTTTACGCTTTGAGTACAAAATCACTTATGAGCCGCTCGCCGTCTGTAGCAAACGACAGCCAGCATGTTGGCGCACATGTGCGCGGATATGCTCGTCGTGTGTAGCTACTGTAAGCCTTGATGTGGATTACTGTAACCACGAAAAAAAAAGAGTCAGTATTCGCTTAGCATCGAAGTAGAGAAGAGTTATTATAGTTATTAAATTGTTAAAACTTAAACTCATGCGTTTTCTTTTATTCACGCAAGGGAGCAAAAACTATTGTGTCCCAACATTTTGGTGCCGAAACCCGGGACATTGGTCCCATAATCGAATTAAAAGCTTCATTGGAAGTCTGTGAGAAAATTATTCTCATTAAGTTCGATTGCTAAGCGAACCACAAGAAAGATCATTCGCGGACAGTAGCTGCCGAAGAAGCAATAACAACAATAACGAGTGCACTCGCATCAAGGTGCAGTTGACGGCGTCAAGCTTTAATCTGTGAGAGAGCAACGAGTTACCTGCGGCGAGTCACAAAATTACTTGTTGGCAAATGCTTGAAACACAATACCCGGCGAACGGCAAATTTCGCCCAGCAGAGCGATGCCGACGACCAACTTTCGCCCAGCTAATTCGCTTCCTGAAACACAAATAGAGAGCTCCAGTAAGTTATCTACTGTTTAATAAAAAAATATTATATAGAATATCGCAAACGTTAGTAGGTCGTTTGTAGGTCTATGATAGATAAAAATTAACGTTTGATAGATCTTCCTATTTCTACAATAAGAAAAATAAAAAAGTTCAATATTTCTACGGAAGTTAGCCCCCTGTTTTTTTAATTTTGCCGATAGAATGTTGAATTGCCGACTAAGTGATGCAGAATCGTTTGTAGGTGATTGATAGATGACATTCGGTCTCCTTTAATGCTCAATATATAAATTATTGACGTGAAA
>NW_016162347.1:9316-12179 GCF_001687245.7 Rhagoletis zephyria | reverse complement strand
TTTGTCAAACAACACCACAATGGTAACAGCAACACCACGCTTGCGACGAGAAATTAAGTTACCGAAATTCGACGGCAAATATGCGGAGTTTCCAAAATTTATAGCTCTGTTCACGAAAATGGTACACCATGGTGAAAGCTTGGATGATTGTGAACGGTTTCTCATCTTAAAGGAGAGTTTAGGTGCACGACCACTGGCAGCTATTGCAGACTTCGATGAAACGGAGAAAAATTACCCCAAAGCGTTGCAGCGATTAAAAGACTGTTTTGACAAGAAAAACCTGATATTTGAGGAGCATATTAGTGCACTATTGGAATTACTAAGAGCTGCAAAAGCCTCTGCAGAACACCTTCGAAAGGTTATTGATACAACAAATGCTCGTTTAAATGCTATGCTGTCTCTGGGAACGTATGAAAATATTGCAAATGCTCTTATAATTTTTCTTGTAATGGAAAAGTTAGATTCCGAGTCCCAAGCAAAGTGGGAAGAAGCGGAAGAAGATTATACGAAACTAGCGTCGTGCGTAGAGTGCTCGGCAGTGTTAGCTAGAAGATGTCAAACGTTGGAGGCTCGAGAAGTCAAAACAGATCGCATGGAGGTTAGACACAATGTCACGAAAGAAATCAGCAAGGATTTTAAATCGAAACACATGAAATCGCGAAGGACAGCATCACTGGCAGTAGAGCGTGTAAATTGTGGGGTGTGCCGCAAAGACGACCACAATGTATTGAATTGCCCCAAATTTACGCGTATGACTCCAAGCGAGCGATATTCGGTGGTGCGGGGCGCTAGGCTTTGCATTGTATGTTTGAAGAAAGGCCACTGGTTTAAGCAATGTTTAGCAGCTAAATATTCTGTATGTAATCAACCGCATCACGATTTATTGCATAGGCAAGTAGACGTGGCCACTGGTAGCAGCGGGGCGAACGCAAAAGAACAGCACGTAGCGGGCGCAAGCGAAAGTAGTGCATTGTGCACAAGTTGGAAAACTTCCACGGCAATAGAAGTTTTGTTAGAAACGGTAGTGATTTTACAAAAGGATGCTAGTGGCAATTATCATCAGGCGCGGGCCATATTCGGCCTCACAAGTACATCTAGTGTGTGATCATTTAGATCAAATGCTAAGGCTTCCAAGGGTGTCAAGTGCTTTAGAGGTGAGCGGTATAGACGGCATGTCAACAACTGCATCCAAGCGGGTGCAAGCAACAATCAAGTCGCGTCTAAATGGTTATGAGACGTCAATAAATTTTCATATCTTACAAAAAATAACTGGGCGAAAACCAAACCGATACATCGATGTCTCTAAATGGAAAATTCCAAGTAATATTGAAATGGCAGACACGCGTTGACGTATTGTTGGGTGCCGAAGTGGTTTTAGAATTGCTTTCAATTGGGCAAATCAAGATTGGAACTGGACTGCCAAGGTTGCAGAAAACGGTGTTTGGGTGGGTGGTATCGGGCAGCACCATTGATCAAGAAAGCAGTAAACATTATCGCGGAAAGTTTTGCAATAGAAACAAGAGAGAAGTATGATCACCTAAATATGTTAGTTGAACGCTTTTGGGAAGTAGAAAATGTGCCAATAAAAAATAAATTTTTTACTGAAGAAGAAACAGAATGCGAGCGCTTATTTCAGCAATCGGTAAAAAGAGACAGCGACGGTAGATTTATAGTTAAAATCCCATTTAAGGAGAATGTTACTAGATTGGGTGACTCCTTTCGAACAACTGAGCGACGTTTTTTTAGCCTTAGGGTCAAAACATAGTGGAGCTGCGAGCAAAGCGAAGACGTATCATAGAGCAAAGCTACAATTAAAAAGTGTATATACGCTTTGCTCTTCACTATGCGCTCTCCCATTGAAACATACGCGTTTGAAATCGACGCTTTGCTCGATGTTCTTTGCTCGCCGCTCCACTATGTTTTCGGCCTTAGAACGATGACTGAGCAAAGATGTCGTAACAAAGCTAGCGTACATAGAATTTCTTGATGAGTACATAAGAACTGGGCATATGGTAAAGGTTGGAGCAGCTGATAAAGACAAGCTTAAGTATTTTGCTCCTCATCAATGAGTACTACGACCAGATTCCACGAGTACAAAGCTTCGCGGGTTGTTTGATTGCAGCGCAAGAACGAGCACTGGATTGTCTCTCAACGACACGATGATGAAAGGGCCTGTCATTCAAGACGACTTAATGTCAATTGTTTTGCGTTTTCGCTGCTACAAATTTGCGCTTACGGCAGATGTGAACAAAATGTTTAGGCAGGCATGGGTTGCTAGTGACGATACAAATTATCAAGCAATATTGTAGAGGTGTTCGCCTGAGGAGGAGCTCGCTGCGTACAAGCTGCTGACAATTACTTATGGTCAGGGTTCGGAAATTCTCACTCACATTCTCTCACGTTCGCGATCGATAATATTCCAAGTCCATTTTTGCATTCTTTTATCGCGAGTGAAAAATGCAAACAAATTTATCATCTCTCACATTCGGAATGCGATCGACAAAAAAATTTTCGCTGCTTTTCATTCGCGATCGAAAAAAGCAAAGAAATTTCCTCTCACTCGAATATGAGAAGTCCGAGCATTGCCGATGTCGGCCTCTCATAAATAAGAAAAACGATGCAAATAATCCATTCGCGATCACTCTCAACAGCTTATCGCGATAAACTTTTCGCGAAAAATTTTCAACGACGTTGTATGGGAGATATTTTTCGCGTTTGTNGCATATGAGTTATGGTGGAAACATATATGTATGTATCTACATATACATAAATTACGTACATGCATACGTGTAGTTAAAGTATATTCCAAGCGTACACTTTTCAGTATAATGGTGTATCTGCATGTTATTTTATTATAATGATT
>NW_016162347.1:0-7314 GCF_001687245.7 Rhagoletis zephyria | reverse complement strand
GTTAGAGGCACAAAGTGACTTTGCGCGAGCTCGAAAGCTCACAGCATATATTTTATGCATAGCACGACGTGTAAAGGGCAAGCAAGGTAATCTCCCTTCCCTCACAGCAGATATGTTAGACGAAGCTTTGATTCGTATTGTTCACTGCCTTCAGCAGCATTTTTTCGCAACGGAATTTCGTGAGTTAAAGAAGACAGGAGCAGTGCCTGCTTCAAGTAAAATAGAGTCGCTAGGTGTCTTCATTGACAGCAGCTATAGCGTGGCCATATTGCGCGTTGGAGGCCGATTGAAAAATTCGGAATTGCCGTATGACGCAAAACATCAGATATTGCTACCAGGTAATAGTGGGCTTGTGCGTAGTTACGTACGTTTCGTTCACATAAGCAACATGCACGTGGGCACTCAGGCTCTGATGGCCATCATGTTAGAGAGTGTTTGCATTGTTCAACTTTGCGTTCAACTCAGCCCAGGGTTGCACGAAAAAAAAAGTTGAATAGCTAAATATATCAAAATATGATAAAATATCAAAATATTCGCCATTAAAAGGTGTTTGCATTGTTCAACTTTGCATTCAACTTTTGGTTGAATGGCCTTTCAACTAATCGCTTTCAACAAAGTTGGTCGCCAGCCAACATTTAGTCATTCAACTTTTTTTTCGTGCAACCCTGCGTTGAGTTGAACGCAAAGTTGAATAATGCAAACACTGCTTTACAAAGATTTTGGATTGTTCACGCTAGGAGGGTTGTGCGATCTGTAACGACACAATGTGTGCGCTGTTTTCGCTGTCGGCCAAGATTAGCGCGTCAAGTCATGGGTGATCTGCCGAAGGAACGAGTGGTCGCCGCTAGACCTTTGCAACGACGGGCGTAGATTTTTGCGGTCCAGTAACAACAACGTACAAGCAGAGGGGGATGCGTGTCACAAAAAGTTATGTTGCGGTCTTTATTTGTTTCGCAACAAAGGCGATTCATATGGAAGTTGTATCGGACCTGACAGCGAAAGCTTTTGTTGCCGCATTAAAACGATTTGTAGCTCGTCGCGGCTTATGTGGGCAGTTGTTTTGTGATAATGGTACGAACTTTGTTGGAGCGCGAAGAGAGCTAAAGGAATTTAGTAAAGCGTTTCATGAACAACAAACGCAAGGTGAAATTTCCAAGTACTGTGCAGCTAATAACATAAATTTTCATCACATTACCGCCGCGTTCGCCACACTTTGGTGGCTTATGGGAGGCGGCGGTAAAATCAGCGAAATATCATTTGACGCGTATTCTCGGCCAAGCATTTTTGACGCTCGAGGAGTTAACTACGGTGATCGCAGAAATTGAGGCGATTTTGAACTCTCGTCCGTTGACGGCAATGTCGAACGATCCAGGCGATGAAGTGGCGATTACCCCAGGTCATTTCTTGACAGGTGGACCTCTAGTAGGTATTACCGAACCGATCGTTGGACACAACAAAATTAACTTAATGGATCGATGGATAAGATTGACAGCAATTAAACAGCACTTTTGGCAAAGATGGTCTCGTGAATATTTACATGAGTTACAGCGAAAAGTTAAGTGGCCAGCTAGAACGCCTAATGTACAGCAAGGTGACGTAGTTGTAGTTTGTGAAGAAAACTTGACGCCAAAGCAATGGCTGTTAGGACGAGTTACAGATACTATCTCTGATGCTTCTGGAGCAGTGCGTGTTGTGAACGTGCAAACTAAAAATGGGAGCGTTCGCCGTGCGATACATAAAATTGCTGTATTGCCGAAAGCCTGATGAAATGAGTTGATGATCCGGTAGATACATCAAGGGCGCCGGCATGTTGCGTATTAGAATAATTTATTAAATATCGATTTACTCATTAAATTGAATATTGAATTTGTAGACCCACTGTATAGGAATTGCACATGCATTCTGTTATTTTCATTCTCTTTGGTATGTACATAAAAGCAGTATACATGTGTATGTAAATAGGTACGTAAGCCTTGATGTGGATTACTGTAACCACGAAAAGAAAAAAGAGTCAGCGACGCTTAGCATCGAAGTAGAGAAGAGTTATTATAGTTATTAAATTCTTAAAACTTAAACTCGTGCGTTTTCTTTTATTCACGCAGGGGAGCAAAAACTATTGTGTCCCAACACGCCATGTGTTTTTTTTTAAATAAATTTCGTTTTCACTTTCTGTAAGTACGAATGTTAAATCAATTTATAAAATACATTTTTTTCAGTGCTGACATATTTTGTATTATTTTTTAAGATAATTTATGGATTGTTTGAGTGCGTTCGCTTTTAAATGTTTTTTTTTTTATTTTTTTAAATTACCCCTTTCAAAAAGATTATAAAATATGTGCTATTTTCAATACGAATTATTTTTATTAATATTAAAAAAATTATAAAATTATTATATTTTTTTTTTACTTTAAAAACATATGAAATGTGTTTAAGCCCATTTTTTAAACAAATTTAAGGTTTTAGAAAGACAGAATTTGTACTTTTTTCAAAGTAGCCTCACAGGCGAACGTTAGTATTAAAGGAATAAAAAATAAGGTTAGTGTTCTAGGGTTAAAAATATACAACAATACTTAGCAAATCGCACCGATTTGAAATCGTACGATTTGCAGAACATGCCTGTTTGACTCGAAATTCCTATATGTATGTGCGTCACCTTAAGCACATCTAACAAAAGACAATTAATTTTAATGTAATGTACAATATGTATATTATTAATCACACTAACTTTTTAATGTTTATTTGAGAGATATCAGGGTTCTGCTAATCGATCCCAAAAAATTTCGTTTTAAAATTATCAATTCGGTATAGAATGGCGAAAGTATCGGTATGGTGTCGTATAGAAATTCGTGTCCCTCATCTTCGGCGGGGACATTATTTTACAATATACTTAGTAAAGGGTAATCGTAGGTGTTAATTTTGTGTTTTACTATTGGGCAACACTATGGCGACCGCTGTGGTGTACCAATGCGCGTTACCATTCCGCAGGGCCTGGGTTCAAGCCCAGGTTCCGACTAACATCAAGAAAAATAAAAGAAAAAGTTGTTTTCTAATAAAAGTAATGGTCGCCCTCGGCAGGCAAAGGCAAACCTCCGAGTGTATTTCTGCAGTGAAAACAGCTTCTCATAAAAATACAATCGCCGTTCGCAGTCGGCGTAAAACGGTAGGCCCCTCCCCTTTGTGTTACAACATCAAGGCACACGCCGCAAATCGGAAGAGAAGCTTGGCTATATACTAACATATTTGAGGGATTCACAACGGTATAGTAAGTGTCGTATTGTTGTAGGTCGTAAACTTTAAAAGCTTAAATAAATGTTTAGAAAACTTGAAACCACAACCATCTATATTTTAACACAGCGAAAATTCATAATATGACTTTGGTGGTACTTTGCGAGCCCCCTTGATATATTTTTTAGGCGTTTAAAGTTTACGACATACAACAATATGGCACTTGGGATACCGTCGTGAATACCCCAATTGTGTAAGCGCCAATCTCTTATTATTATTAATATATAATACAAGTCATGGTAAAAATTGTGGTACTAAAGTGGACAGAAAACATGGATTACCACGTGAGGTGGCTACCTATTTTCCAAATGGGTATGTACATAGGTACACTTTTTTATAAGTGACCATTTTTATACATAAGTACATTTCCTCTGAGTCATATTTTTTATGCGTGTATGCCTGGTGAGTGTGCGTGTATCTAGCATTGGGATTGGTCGATCACTCACACAATTCAATTTCATTGTACAATCAAATATGAATGCTAATCTGCCTTTTGTTCCCTTCGTAATAAAAATTCAATTTTTCTGCCTACTGGGCAGTCACAAGGTAGAAGGCTGCGATAAATGCCACAAGCTTCAAGTGATAGTTTTTTATGCGTTTTTAATTTCGTATCTAAGAGCCAACTCTATTTTTTGTACGGTGTTCCAATAGGAGTCGATTCTTGAGAGGATTTAAGCCGTTAACAAAGGGCGATATTCATGTTGTTTTAATAGTTAAAGCCAATTGAAAGTAAGCCAAACAATTACGACCGTTGAAACATTTTTTCCGGTTATGACTGAAAGACGAATAAAATATGTAGTCGGCTACCAAATTGAAACGTGATTGAAAGCTAAAATCTCGGTTGGTCTAGACTGAGTGGCCCGTAGTCATAGGGAAGTTCGAAAAAGGTTTTAACGATTAAAATTGTGTTTTATAGTAATATCTAACCATTTTAGCTCNGAGTTTAAGCCAATTGAAAGTAAGCCAAACAATTACGACCGTTGAAACATTTTTTCCGGTTATGACTGAAAGACGAATAAAATATTTAGTCGGCTACCAAATTGAAACGTGATTGAAAGCTAAAATCTCAGTTGGTCTAGACTGAGTGGCCCGTAGTCATAGGGAAGTTCGAAAAAGGTTTTAACGATTAAAATTGTGTTTTATAGTAATATCTAACCATTTTAGCTCTAAGTTTAGAATTTAGTTAACTTATACACAAATTATATGAAACATTAAAAAATGAATGTCAAACGAAAGTGTGTTAAATAAGAGGCACTNACTCTTGCTTGAAATGTCGAATTTAGTTAACTTATACACAAATTATATAAAACATTAAAAAATGAATGTCAAACGAAAGTGTGTTAAATAAGAGGCACTTAACTACGGGCACTTAACTACGGATCGTTAAATCTGTTAATTAATGTTTCCTCTCACAGCCGCACTCAGAAACGTTCATTAAATAAGCTCTAACGGACACTTAACTAATGATCGTTAAATTAATTAATTAATGTTTCCTCTCAGAGTCAAAAATTAAGAAATTAAAAATTTAAGTATGGCGCCAGCTGCGGCCCTTTTTTTTGCGGCAGCACTCACTTTTTCGTTCAGTTTAAAATCAAATATCTATATATAAATACACCACAAGAAAATTTTGCAATCCCTTTTCTGAAGGCACCGTTCGCTCGATTTCAATGAAACATACACCGATTTAAAGGATATGACTTCCTCTAATCCAGAAATGTTAATGCCCGGGCGTGGCATCTGACATATAGATTAAAATATGAAAACCACTCTATCTCTAAAACGAATTATGCTGGGGAACTGATGCATAGATTGTAAATACCCTACTTACGGTGAAAAATGGTAGGTACTGGGAAAGTGGGCGTGGCACTTCCCATACAAACTGAAATTCTCATATCGCTTATCTCTGGAACCACCTAGGCTAACGTCCTGAAATTGCACACAGCAACATATGTTGTCAATACCGTACTTACGAGGAAATATGGTAGATTTTGGAAAATAAGGCGTGGCACCCCCCTTGAAAATGAAAGTTTCATATCGCTTTTGTCTGGAACCGCTTATGGTGACGTCCTGAAACTCGACACCGCAACATATGTTGTCAATACCCTACTTACAGTGAAACATTGTAGGTACCGGGAAAGTGGGCGTGGCACCGACCATACAAACTGCAATTCTCATATCGCTTTTCTCTGGAACCACTTACACTAACGTCTTGAAATTTGGCACAGCAGCATATGTTATTAGTACCGTACTTACGGCGAAATATGGCAGATTTTGGAAAAGGAGGCGTAGCACCGCCCATACAAACCGAAATTCTCATATCGCTTATCTCTGAAACCGCTTATGCTAACGTCCCGAAATTTGATACAGCAACATATGTTGTCAATACCGTACTTTCGACGAAGAGTAGTCGATTTTGGATAGGGGGGGGCGTGGCACTGCCCATACAAACTGATATTCTCATATCGCTTATCTCTGGAAGCGCTTATGCTGACGTCCCGAAAATTGACACAGCAACATATGTTGTCAATACCGTACTTTCGGCGAAGGGCGGTAGATTTTGGATAGGGGGGCGTGGCACCGCCCATGCAAACTGAAATTCTCAAATCGCTTATCTCTTGAACTGAAATGCAGAAAAGTGACACAGCAACATATGTTGTCAATACCGTACTTTCGGCGAAGAATGGTAGAATTTGGAAAAGAGGGCGTGGCACCGCCTATACAAACTGAAATTCTCATATCGCCTATCTCTGGAACCGCAATTACTGACAAAAGGGGCGTGGCAGCGCCCATACAAACTGAAATTCTCATACCGCTTATCTCTGGAATCGCTTATGCTGACGGGACTTTTGGGACTTTCGGCAGAATTTTGCAATTCGCGGGAGTAATTTCGAAATTTTTGGGACTCCGAGACTATTTTTCGATTTTTGGGACTTATATCGGGCTTTGGAGACTATTTCTTTAGGGGATTACTTCGGATTTATGGGGCTTTCGGGATTCTCGGGAATATTTTCGGGACTGTTGGGACTTTCGGGGATATCTAGGGATTTTTGGGACTAATTTCGCATTTTTGGGACTCCCGTGACTATTTCGGGATTATCGGGTGTAATTTAGGTATTTTTGGGACTTTCGGTACTTTTTCCAGATTCTTGGGACTAATTTAGGATTTTTGGGACTTTTGGGTCTATTTCGAGGTTGTCGGGAGTAATTTTGGATTTTGGGACTGTTTCCAGTATTTTGGGCCAATTTCGGGATTCTCAGGAATAATTTCAGATTTTCGGGATTTTTGGGACATTATTTATTTATTTAAGATATGATGGTGTACACGTAAGACTTTAAGTCTTTTATAGTACATCAATAGATGAAAATAACAAAATTGAAGGCTTATTTAAAATTTGAAGCAGACTTAAATCTAGCAATAAATAGTTATAACTAATTTTAAAGTTTGAGGTACATCCAAGATCAAAAATGAGAAAACAGAGAGATCGAGAAGGGAAGAGAGGAGAGAAGAGAGTTCAATCGCAATCACATCATGTTTACCGTGTTAAAATAACCGTGAATTACCTTTTTGTAGCTACCCCCAACNAGGAAGAGAGGAGAGATGAGAGTTCAATCGCAATCACATCATATTTACCGTGTTAAAATAACCGTGAATTACCTTTTTGTAGCTACCCCCAACCAAAGCACTTTTGACAGATTCTGGAATAGAATTCCAGAGTCTCACAGCATTAATGAAAAATAGCCTTGACGAAGACAAATAGGTGTATTTAGGAATAACCAGAGTTTGATGTCTACTTGACCTAGTTAATTGTAGTTTATCATAAAGGTATTTGGGAGTTTTATATTTGATGAGCTTGAACATTGTCGCAAGGTAATTAAAAATACCACATCCAAGAATTTTACATTTCCACAAAGATATGTGATAATATCTTTTGAGGCCATAGACGTAACGCGTAATATTGTTAAACAAAACATCAATCTTTTGAGACGAAACGGAATCAAGTTTGCTATACACAAGCTCACAGTACGTGA
>NW_016162346.1:0-43774 GCF_001687245.7 Rhagoletis zephyria | reverse complement strand
ATTTAATTTTAAACCCGAATTTTGAACAGGAACCTTTTTGGATTTAAAAAAAATTGGACATAAATTTTGGTGCTTTAGAAACTGGTCATAAGATATTGCAAATCTTAAATATTTTAAGAACTTAATTTTTAACGGTTCTTAATTAATGGAATTTTATGAGCTCACGAAGACAATAAATTTTTGCTATTTAAAAATTGGACATAATTTTCTATTAATTTAAAAACTGACCACAAATATATGTCCACCATATAATTTAAAAATTTTAATGACGAAATTTTATGTGCAGTTTTTAAAGTGAACTTAAATATTGAAAATTTTAGAACCTGTCCATTAATACACGTTAATTTTATAATTTATAAAAATAAAAGTCCACTTCTTGAATCACGAAAATTAATAACCAGTTTTTAAATGAGCAGTTTTTAAAGTTTTTTTTTTGTTTAAACTAACCATAAATATATGCCCGCATTATAAATTACAAAACTATATGTCCAGTTTTTTAATAATGAAATTTTAGGTCCATTTTTAAAGTGACCTGTTATTAAAGTTAACACAAATATTGGAAAATTTAAGAACTAGGCATAAATGTATGTACTTTTTTTTTGTTTACAAAAATTAACTTTTAGAATCACGAAAATTTATCACAATTTTTTAAAGTGCACATAAATTTATGTCTAGTTCAAGACTTACATTTTTGTCTAGTTATTACTTTCAAGCTTTCTAATATATTTAGGAAGAAATACCCTTCAAAATCTAGTATCACTACCTGCAGACTAACACAACTATTTGTTCAAAAAAAATTATTTTAATGCAGGTCTTCTACAAAACATACCATTTTAAAACGATATACAAGTTTTCATCAAGTAAGTGCTACTGATTTCTATTCAGTATTTATAATATAAATTTAGGTTAAATAAAAGTACAATATGAACATTACTTTAAATAGGAAAATTACCTAGAAAAACTCGAAAATATCCAAACATTTATCAAATTTTCGAAGTTTGTATAAAAAATATTTTTTAAATTCGAGTTTACTAGTTTTTCGAATTTAAGGCTGTTTTTCACAGTGAAGAATTAACTAACATTCGTTAATTATTTAGGTAGAGAAATTCAGTAAAAGAAATTTAGCTGCTAAATGTAAATTAACTTTTCACTGTGAAACCAGCCCTAAGGGAATCGCCCCAAATGCATAAATAATTGCCATAAGATCGCTTATTTTTTTTTTTTTTATACCTTTCATGAGCATGAAATGGTATTATAACTTTGGTCCGATGTTTGTAAGTACCAGAACAAAAAGAGATAGACCCATGAAAATGTATACTTATATGATCAGAACGTCGAGCTGAGTTGATTTAGCCATGTCCGTCTGTCCGTCTGTCCGTCTGTNTCAGACACTTTCTGCAATTCACTTCCGAGTGAATTTCAATCAAATGCACTTTGAATTCAAGTTGACAGGGGTTGAGGTCATAAGCTAACCCACCGTTCTATACAATGTATTAAGTATAGTGGTCAGTGAAATATTAAAACAAAACTGAGGGCATGGCGTCGATTACGATTGCAGAGTTAAAAACATCTTATTTTGCAAAATTTTAATGCAGTGCTTTTTCCACGATTTTCATTGCAATACATATAACTGTCTTTGTTTTAAGGTAGTTGGTTTTTGTCTGTTCGGACTGTGTGTACGCTTATGTAGGCTGCAAATACATATATGTACTTGTGGATACATATTTAATTAGTTTAATTCCAAATTTTATTTTTTCTTCTATCAAATTTTTTTTAAATCAGTAAGCAGCTCTTAAGAAAAAAATGCTCGTATATTTATTTCTTCAAGCAAATTTACAGCAACCGCAAAATGCTTTCCCAGGCAACAGAAATATATAATAAACAAGTAAGAAAGTCTAAGTTCGGGCGGAGCCGAACAAAATATTTCTTGTTATTTTTCTTTAAAACTGCATATATGTAGGTCTTAAAGCTTTAGCGAGTACAGATTTTTTTTTTGCCAACAGGGGTTAAGATGTTTTTATTTTATCTCGCAGTCATACTTAACGAACCAGGGCTACTAAACTGCGGACATCAAAATAATTTTACATGGACTGATATATAATGGAAATAAGTATGAATTATCTAATGTGTAGATACTTATGTAATTATATGTAGTAACAGAGACACCTGGTATAAATACTTTTCGCAGTTAAAAACGACTAATATTTGTGTGCTTTATTAAGAGCATACCTAGATAAAATGCTTAGGCAAACTAAAGCATAATTGATTATTAAAAAAATAATAACAATTGAAATAATATACATATGTCAAATTGGCCACAATGCTTGGAATCGACCTTTTTTGTTTTGGATAAGTTTGGATCAGCACTTTTCTTTTATTATAAAACGAAGCTCTGCGAAAGCAAAAAATTTTAAATTTTTTCGAAGGCTATGCAAAATTCTAAATTTTTGCAATTTCCGGGATTTAGAAAATTTTTTTCAAGTATCGCAAAAATGATTTTAGTTACAAAAATGGTTCTGGTCTCGTTTCAAATGTGATATTAAGGGCTACAAAGCAAAAATATGTCAAAAAATTCGAAAAATAAAAAAAATTACAGCATTTCCAAATTATAAAACTCGTAAAAGCAAAAATTTGCTCAAAAATTTATCTAGTTTTTTAAAACAATACCTCCAACTGACGTTAAAAGATCCTGATATTTCCAAGAAATTATTTATTTTTAGATATGAGTTTTTCAACTTAAAAGAAAAGTGCAAACTAATTAAAGTTATGTTAACCAATTTTTATTTCATTCAAATATATTTTTTAAACAAAGATTGGGACCTTTTTTTCACAGTTCAAAAATTCATATGTATTAAAGCAACATTGACAATTTCAAGATCTTTCCATTTCCTCTGTTATAGGAAAGCAATTATCAAAAATTTATATAAGTTTTTGCGTTACGATTATTAAATTTAAAATACTTTTTTTTGTTATATGTTTATAATAAAAATTTTGTTAAACTCTATATAGAGCTATGTTAAACAATTTTTATTTTTTTATTTTTTCAAATTTATTTTTAATTCAGAGGTTGGAACAATTTTTTTTTTTAATTCAAAAATTTACATTTAACAAATACGCATTTAAAACTTCAGGTTGTTTCAAGATCAGGGAGGGGAATTGTATACAAAAAATTAACCAAAAACTTATACACTCAAGTTTTTGCTTTATAATTTTTTAAATTTCAAATTTGAAATTTCTGTAAAATTTTAATTTTTCGAGCTTTTTACAAATATATTATTTTATATAGCCCCAAATATCAACTTTAAAACGAGTCAATTTTTGTAAATATAATAATTTTTGAGTTATTCAATCAAAAAATACTTGTGAAAATTTTAACTTTCTAAAGATATTTTTTTTCATTGGCAGAACTTTGTTCAATAAAATCGTTTTGTAAAATTGTGGAAATTTTGAGCTTTCGTTAACCATTTTTTTCCACCAAAATTCACCCAAATCAAGAATGGTCGATTCCAACCATTTGTCAATTTAAAATGGATTGAGCCATGTAAATAAATTTGTACAACATTCCATTCGGAAAATTCACCCCATTTTCTTTCCTTGATGTGGTACCTGCTGGTCTTCGTATGATTAATGTCTGGCTTACCGCTCTTTGTACCTAATGTTGCCATCGAACCTCTGCAAAACTTCTTCCTATTTTGATATCAAACGATTTAAGTGATTTTGTGGTAATTCTGTCATAACAAAATAATAAATGTATGTATATACTTGTCTGCATGGTGAAACTACTAACATCCTCAACAGCGATATGTTCTTTCAACGCATCAACTGAAACAACTTCAACAGGATATATGTATGTAGTCCCATAAGCCTTCCCCTGAGACGCTTGCTACTCTACTCAGCCTTTTCCGTAATTTCACACAAACATTATTACCCAGATTTAAGATTTCAATGCTTAGTTCATGCCGCCACAGCCGCAGCTTTTAATCATTCAAATTCGAATCAATCCAACACTCAATCAATTATTTGAAATCCATTCAAATCCAAATCCCAATTATATTAGTATGTGTACTAAGTAATAGTACCAAAATGTAGGGCATAATCGAACGAGAATTTCATGCTGCTTTGTCGTCTGAAAAGGCCACGGCGGGCGTAGCATCGAGCAGCACTACTACGGGCACCAGCATACCAGTTACGCCTACACCAATGCATCCCTACCACGCTGAGTTATCATCGCCGACACCACAGCCAACACAAACGCCGCCGCCACCGGTCATGAGCGCAGTTGACGCGCCACGTATACGCTGGGAGGAACAACATGGCGGCATAATTGGTGTCGCCATGCAAAATTTACGCGCGCGTTCCATACGCCGCCGCACGCGCTCACCGGGTTCAGCTACATCGGGTGGCAGCTCCTATGCAGATACCGAATCGGGACGCGCCAGAGCGCCAACTACAATGTCCACAGTCGTGGAACCGGTTTATACGGAACCCACTTTTGTAGCGACAGCGGCCAGCGATGGCGCACAAGAGCCTAAAGTCACCGTCGTCGAAGTAGAGCCGCCGATAACTGCACCGCAGCAGCAGCGTCGAAGTATTTCTACCAATACGCCACCGCTTATTCAGAACATCAGCAGCAGCGGCGTCGTCGGCGGCGGCGGCGGTGTCAACAAGCAGACTGAAGCGGAAGATGCTGTTAGTGCTACACACACAGAAGCGTCTACGGTGGAAATGGCGGCCGACGATGATGACGGAAAGGAGCAGCCAGCGCAGCAGGCAGCGGGTGGTGTGGCCGACGCTAGTGGCCATTTGCCGGTGAAGCCACCACGCCGCAAGCCTTCGCGCTCCAGCTCACCAGTGCCATTCTACGAGCAGGTGCAGGAACGCGGCACCAACGGGCTGGGTGGCATGGCGGCCGAAACTGTAAGTGAACTATTTAAACCTAAGCTGTTTTTGTTATACCCAAAAGAAAACCAAGAAAAAAAGGTCAAGTGTTTTCGCTTCTGTGCGACTTACGCATGCAATACAAGAAAAGTTAACCGCTAAATACAATACTAACCCTTGAAGTGAGTTTCATGATAAGGCGCTTAATTTGATTTTAGTAACGATTAAAGACTTAACAAATCCGCTGGCGCATCGCCAGTGTCGCTGCTCATCAAAAAGTTTGAGTGCTCTGTATGCTCTTTTTCCCCTACCTCGTTTTGTCGTTTTGTTTGTGTGTTTGTGGCACAAGACAACAGCAACTAATTCCTACCACGCTGAATTGTTGACTTTTATGAGGCTTAAGTAGGAGCATTAAATGCTTATCTGCTAAATAAAGGACGAAAACTATGCCGATGCAAAAAGAAATAGAACAAGATTGTGCAGAAAGTAAGCAAGCAATTGAGAAGTGTCTATGGATGCAGGTAAGCAAGTGAAAACAAAAGACTTATTTTAATGATGGCTTACTTGATTGACTAACTTTGAGCTCGTTTTTTTTTCATTTTGATTTGCATTTGTTTAACTCGCTCAAATCAGGCTTTATCTGCTGAGACTTTTCAGGATACTTTGCAATTAAATTTAACTTTAACAATAAAAATTCTTTCAAAGTTGAATTCGAAATTTCCGATCGAATTCTTTGCCTTGCTGTGAAAGGCTAGTCTAAGAACTCTTGACCCACGCCTCAACCATATATACGCATTGCTTCAAATCCCAAATCATAATTTTATGTCCATCTATTAACTGGCTCCTGCAGAGGCACTGCTTTGAACCAGAGTTTGTAGGTTTAATATATGAGTTTGTGAGATTTAAAAGAAATATTCACCAAACTTCGGGCTCCGATTTCTGGTAGTCTATGAGACTTTGATATAAAATCTGCTCTAAGCCGGGAAGCTTACACTATTTTGGTGCCCGTCGCCAACTTTTTCTCAGCGCGATGTCGCTCTTCGTTATAATGCCCAAGTTTCGTTGTAGAGAACCAAGACTAATTGTACCGTTTTTCGGATCCGTTTGCGCCGTAATGACTGCCTTCCCGTCGAATTGTGGTTCCGGTATCCAAGCCATCGCCCTATGTCGCCATGTCATATCTCGAGCTTCAACAACTTTTAGACGAGCTCTTGGCTATACTTAAGGTGTTTTAGTGATCGCTGTCTTATAACCATCTATGGATCTTGTTTGTTTACAATAAGTTCGCTTTGGGTACAACTGCAACAAGCCAGCGTCGGTACCTGATGAGTAGCGGCTACTTTTGTCAATATGGGTTTATCGCTCTTCCATATATACCTTGGAATCCAGCCGTCTTCCTTGTTTTTATTTTTGACAAATTTTTTTACGACCCTTCGCAGGTTGTTACTCAGTCTTCCTCGACCGCTCGTTGGCACTTTGCAACTTACGCCTTTGCATACATGTAATTCGATGTCGGAATACATAATTATCGACTCCGCCTGTAGAATTCCCCCTATCTGCATGTGCTTTAGTTCTCCCTGAACGATGAGCTACTACAGGTTATACGTAGCAATTCCAGGCATTGTTGGTTGTCCAGTGAACTTACTGAAAGAATACACACGACGCTCTCAGTTCGTTCGACTTGAGAGGAACTAGCTTTCCCATATCAATTCTAGTTAAGCCATGGGTTATTGGTTCTGGTGCTACCGTACATGTAAAAAAGGGTAGTTCGCGCGGGTAGAGATTTGCTGTAATCTGGAAAAATTTACCATCACAATTGATGTCATCTAGTTTCTGAAGTACTCTGTTCGCAACTGAGCTTTATTGAGGGGACCTGGCTGACGGATTCTCGGCCACGCCCGATTAATGAAATTCGATTTGTATCTTAGTTGTAACTATGAAAAATATATCTGAAATATGGTCAAAATCGGCTAAGAGATGAAAACCTATTATGGCTCAGCCGTACTTTTGAACTTGGGCTTTAAAGGCAAGAGCAAACCCAACAACAACCGATTACTTAACTTCCACGGCTGAGCCCTTGAAATGTGGGTTAAAATTTTCACGTATAAATACGATTCATACAACATCGACTTCCTGTGCCCTTTGAATATTTAGTACCTCAATACGTATTAGTAGACATGTTTAGAATCTACTCATTCCCTTAGTTGGATCGTTCGACACACTTCTAAACTTGGACTTTCTGCCACCCTTAGACCACTATGCGGCCTTGTGCTAGTGAGGGTTGGTAGACACTCACTTTAGTATTGGTTCTTTGACTGACTGGCGTACCTTCAATCAAGAATTCTTGCTGTTTATTAACAAATTGAACTAGCCACTCAAACGGTACCATAAAGGACCCATTGGGACTAAATGTGCATTTCCCTTTTACTCTACTAAAGAGCACACCTATTTATCAGTTTTCATCTCGGCTTTATTTTCTCTGAGCTATTTATTGAAGATTGTGTTCTTAGTCCCCAAATAAGCGAAAAGTGACTAGTGTTTTTCCGTACTCATGGGTTTATTCCATATAAAGGAACTAATCTGTGACAGCCGCATTTTTTGCATAGCATAAAAAACACTTTTTAACAAACATTTTTGTTTCGAGAAAATCTATAGGATGCTTCAATAATTTTCTATTGAGACTCAATGAATTAAGGTGTTCCACTAACCTGACGGGCAAAAAAAAAAATTTTTTTTACTTAATTTTTTTCTGAAGCAGATATGAAATTTATAAAAGAAACTTTTATTTCACATACTTACAAGTAAAATCTAAACTCTAAAATGACATAGATTTGAGTCATCGTTTATCCTCTTTTCAAGATCGTGTACAAGGTTTCTTGTTTTTTCTTGTTTTTTTTTGCAAAAATGGCAGTGGTTTAATGAAAACGACATGCATTTTGATGAAATATTAAGTTTTTTAAATTCATGTTTTAGGAACAATGTTACAAAGAATTTGAGGTAAAAATTTCAACCAAATCGGTTCAGTAAATCTTGAGATATCGTGTATACTAGGATGGAGCGGAAACAAACAAATTTGCGTTTCCAAATTTTAATAACGGGGTTCGTTACCTTTGGCCGTCAACACAATACCCCTAAACAGTTTTTGATTGAAATTTTGAGATTTTTATAAACCTTAAACAAATAACGAAATTTAAGCAAATAATTTTTAGGGAAATTCTAAGTATGCAGTTTTGAAGACCATTAAATTTTAGAAGTAGGATTGATTTTAAACAATTTATAATTTTTTTTTAATATTTTTTTATAAAAACACTGTCGAACATACTTTGTATGGAATAAAATGCATAACACCATAAACGTGAAAAATTTCCAAAATTCAGCGGTATTTTGTAGCCACTCTAAACTTGCACTTTCTTATACTTAATTTAATGGCCTACAAAACTGCGTACCTAGAATTTCTTTATTTGTTTAGAATTTAAAAAATCTCAAAATCTCAATCAAAACGGGCTATAAAGTACAAAAAACAAAATTTGTGTATTCTGTCATTTTTATTTTGCTACACTTGTAGGCTAGTCTGTTCTAAAAAATTTTTGGTTTTGCTCCACCCTAATACATTGAATTTCGAAGTGAGGAAACGTTTAAAATATTCTTAAGAGTATGTAGAATTTTTAAGCGAACAAATTTTCTATTTTTAGTATTTTTTGGTGGGCTTTGAGTGGCTCTTAGACTTTCAGTGTTTTTTTTTTAATTCTCATTAAAATTTTCATTGTTTATTGTAGTCATTATAGACGTCTTATTTTATATTTGTATTTAGCTACAATTTTCTTTTGTCAATCATTTTTAATGTCATCCACAAGAAGTTTTGCTTCAAAATAAACTGTTGTAGGAACTATCTACTCTTTCGCATTACTTAATTAAAAAGTTTTCTTAATTAAGTACTTAAAATTATCTATAGTAAATATGTATTTGATTGCCCAAATAGACCTTTTGGTAAATGTTTAGTAAAAAGTTGCAAATAAATTTTTATTTTGTTTAGATATTTTTCAAACCTTTCTAAAATTCTTCTAATGGTTTCAATATATTTTTATTTTATTCTAAAGCCTTTCATTGTTTTTAGCTTCACTTGGCTATTGCAGTTTTTGCTTTCCAACTACATATATATAGTGCATTATTAGCCTCATTAGCTAGCGGCCAAACAAAATATGCCATGCCACAATGCGCATAATTTTTTGACATTCACAAGAAGTTGTCACATTCACAGAAAACATTTGGCATCCATATTCCTAACCAATCACCCATTAACATAACTAACCGCTCATCAAATCATGCAACCTTACGCAGCAAACACTCACACAAAAACACTTCGGTATGCTTTTTGCGCCATAGACAATTTGAGAAAAAACTAATTTAGCATATTAAATTTTTTTATTGGATTAATAAAATAATTACTTACACATTTTGTTGTAAATTTTTTATACATAAAACTCGCGCTCTAACGCCTTCAAATTAATCATCACCACGCCAAGCAGCTCATTTTGATTTTAAATAAAATTGTTATACATACAAATTAAAATTTAAGTAATTAGCTTTCAAACTAAATTTATGTGCATTCGAAACACCTGTATATTTTTGTATGTAATTTTAATGCAAAAAATTGGCCACAAAAATAACTTCCACACAACAGAAACGCATAAAAGATTAGCTTGAAAATCTTTATCAATTTTCTATTTCTCATCTTCTAAACGCTGCCGCCTTATGCATTGCGCTCCAACAGCCGGTAAGTACATATGTAATTGCGCATGTCTGTGTGTATGTAAGGCTATTCTAGAGTGTGTAGTATGCTTATATTTGAAAACGGGCATTTGATTTCATTGTTACTTTATTAAATGGGAGATTATACTGGTTAGCCTTAAAGAAGACTAACTACACAAAAGTAGAGGCAGTACGCCATGTAGAAACCGAATTTTTTGTAATGAGATTTTTTTAAGACTTCACGGTCGTCTTATACAGAAAAATTAATTTAAAGTGATGGCTGCCGCCAGAGACTAACAAACCCCCAACTAGCCAATATATTTCTTGAGAACAATCACTGGAGTCCAATAATCTAGCAAAATTCTATGCATTTATACTACTCAATTCCGCACAACTGCAGGAGGATCTGTCTACTGTTTCTGCTGATTTGAATACGACTCCGGTCGTATTGCAGCAAGGTGAGCTACCAGTACCCATACCCAATGGGCTGTGAATATGACAGTGCATCTAGGAAAGTTCTACGTGTCCAGTTTAGTTAAAATGGAACTGCACTTTAAGCGCCAGGCCGAGCCGCTCCGTACTGGGTTAGGTTATGCTGAAGTGGCTGCTGGTGGCCAGACTGCACACTTAGGACCACAATCGGACACATTTTGATAGCGTAAAGGATCCAGGTTAAGTTCGGTTAGTAGAGTTGCGTATATTGAAGAACTGAAGTTGGTGGTGCCATCTCACCGTTCTAGCATATTCGGCAGGCGAAAGTTCGGTTGGCAGCTCCCATTTCGGCTATCATTGTCGTATTTCTCGGACCTTCGTGGTCGCCGAACTCCCTCACTTCGTATCTTCGGCTCAAGAATTTTGGTCTCAACTTGAGACCGGTGCCATACCGTGCGCGCTTAATGACGAATATGTAGTTTACTACATCCTTCTGGTTCTTGTTGCAGGATCGATGAGTCCCCTGCTGCATCTTGCAAATATGTGTGTATTCTCTTGTGCTTCGTTTCGTACCTCCTCCCACTCGGTGTCCAAATATCTGATGGCAACATCTTCTAAAAAATGCTGTAATTCCGGAATTACCTTAATGCGCATCTAGACACGGGTTGAAAGTCTGAAAGACTACATCTTCGTGCTTCGTGATGATAGCATCGTCTTGAGGGACATCGGTGACTATCAACAGATGTGGTATCCCTTCCTGCTCGCAGTATTCTGTTAAAGCATTGGACGTAAACGCCGAGGCACGGTCAGTGACGATTCGCTAGGGGCTTTCAAATGGCACTGCTCACCATTTCAACTGATTGATCGCACCCTCCGCTGCTGTATTCCTCGACACATAGAGCCACACAAACTTGGCGAAGGCATCCACTACCACGACAATGTAGCTGCATCACTTCGACTTCATTTCCAATGGCCCCAGATCCTTGGAGTTGAAGAATTTGAGCAATAGCCGTATCTGCTTTCCTGCTATCTATATCGAGAATTCAGGCAGTTCTTCGTTTAAAAACCCAGCTTCAAGCATTTTACTTAAGACACACCAAAACTCTCCGCGCGCCTACTTTAAATGATGTGACTTGCCAGCAGACCTTTGATCAAGAATATGTCTCTTCTGCTCAACGTATGGAACTCCAACAATATTCTGATTTTCCATTCTGGCCAGATGATCCTCGACGTATTGTTTTTGTCCGCGTATTTCCACTAGCAACGACTGTAAGGAACAGAATTCTTTTAACTTTAAGAATTAAGAGATCACAAAGACCTTCCCCGTTGAAGAAAATTTTAAAAATTTACCGAGAAGAATATGCTATTGGTTTTTTATTTATTGAGCTTGAAGCCATTTTTTAATGAAAAGCGTCACACTTCTTCATCGAGTTCACTGAGATTTAAACTCGCAACTTCGGCGTTCACAGCTAGTATTCTCACCCATTGAACTAAATAAGTTCGCTAGGTAAACTATTGTTGCTTTTTCCAACTTTTTCAGTNTAAGAGATCACAAAGACCTTCCCCGTTGAAGAAAATTTTAAAAATTTACCTAGAATATGCTATTGGTTTTTTATTTATTGAGCTTGAAGCCATTTTTTAATGAAAAGCGTCACACTTCTTCATGGAGTTCACTGAGATTTAAACTCGCAACTTCGGCGTTCACAGCTAGTATTCTTACCCATTGAACTAAATAAGTTCGCTAGGTAAACTATTGTTGCTTTTTCCAACTTTTTCAGTGCGTTGACTACAAACGTTTGCTCAAAAGTTTTTACCTAAAAGTATGCAACACACATAAGATATTCAAGCAGTTCAAGCTTTTTTCATGGTATGTGTGCAATTCTCAACTGAATTGTGAAATAGTTTATAGAAGACAAATATTCCTTCTGTTCCGTACTGATTATATAAACTCAAGGACTCTGTAGACCGACTAAGAAAGTACAAATATGTGCGAGCATATATGGCCGTTTCAACCATGAAAAATACAATATCTTCATCTTATTTAGTTGTTTCCTATGTACAATCGCCTAAGGTGTTATTGCATATTTTTTATTTGTGTCATTACAAACATAACAAAAAAAATGCTGTCTGATGAGGCCTACCAAACTGCGCACAAACATTCAAAGCTCTGATTTTCGTAGCACACCAAGTTTGTGTAGGACTCATTGCTAAACTTTTGGAAAACTGACTCTGGAAACTTTAATTGTGTTGGGCCCTGATATTTTTTTTTAGGGTAGATGGGCGGCGAGGACTTTAGCCTCAAAGTGTTTAATGTTTAGTCTACTTTAAGGAACACTAACTTATTGACGCAACTTGTAAAATTTTTAACGATGTTTATGTATGTGTAATAGGGTGGTACTTAAAAATATTAACATCTAAATTTTGTTTGAGACACCCCTTTATTGTGCTACTTAAAAAATAAAGACATCTAAGAAAATTTAAATATAATAAAATTTAAGAGTCGCTACCTGGATTTGAAAAAAAAATGTTTAAATTGCGAAAATTCGACAAGACGTGGACTTTGGCCAGCAGTTTCTTAAACTCGCTGAGTTTATGGCGGTTTAAAAACAACTTTTTTCGAGCTTTTGCGATTTAAAAAAAAATTCCATTTTTCCTACCCATAAACTTTTTTTAAGTTTTTAAGTTTTTATGTATGTTTTTATGTTGTACAAAATCATTTTTAGAACAAAAGGAAGGGGCGCCAAATAATGTTGTTATTTTTAAGAACCACCCTAGTGAGTATGTTATACCATTCATCTATCAATTACTGTAAATTAATCAATTGTTTTAAAATTAAATTTGTAAATCTGTTGAGTAAAAATTTATTTAGAATTAAGAAATTTTTGATTTGATTACTTAACTTTCTTCGAAATAATTTGCTGTCTTTGTTGCATAGAAATGTTCATTTGACCTTTTGCGTTTAATTTCCTCATACCTTTTTTTTAGATACAAACCGTAATAACCAATATTTTTTTCTTAATTTCCTCGTTCGCTGCTCTGTACTTCTACTTCCTATCCTTCGTTTATGCATTCGTTTATAAATTTTGGCCCGATTTTTTATTAAATTACCTATGTATATATGTACATATATAAAATAAAAATCCTTAACGTAAAAAAATATGTTAACTGTTCTTGATTTTTAATAACAAAATATGTCAATATTTTTTTGGTATTCGCCCTTTGCGTTAATTTAACTATTGAAATCCAAATGCAATATCAACTATTTTGTCCAAATTCAAAATTTGTAACACAAAAAGTTTTTCAAATTTACCGCCATCTATCAGGGTGAGAAGGGACGCGATGTGCGCGCTCCCAACGAGATCGTCGCTTGTACGACTTGTGGCGGTAGCAGCAGCCCGTGCACACACTCGGCCAACAATGGATGCGCAACAGAGGTAAACAGAATAGTAAGCTTGGTATTGTAAGTTCTAAAAAATATTTATTGAATCATATTCGTTTCTTTGGTTATCGAAAATTATGTACACATTTAACTTAACTGAACTCATGGCTCAGCTTGGCCACTTTCCCCTTACACTTTTGTCCGCACTTCTTTTTGTAATAGGCGGCATACACGGTGCGTCTGACTCGCGAGTCATTTATGTACGTGTTGACTCGCCTTCGACTACACACAACCGACTCACGAGTCAGACGCACCGTGTATGCCGCCTATAAGCATTGTTTGCATTCTATTCGAAATGTTTGTTTTGTACTATGAAATCCAAAATTCGATTACTCCCTGCGGGTGGCAAACGTGCGTCATCGTTTTTGGCACTCAAACATCAAATCGGATTATGCCATGCCATGAAAAATGTACAAAAATCGTCCCCACTAAGCTGCAAAGTCATAAGCTGTATAGACTAAAAATTTTGGTCACGTTTTTTTTCATGTGCATGCTTGCTCGCAGTAAAGGCATCTTTGATGCTATGCATTTACAGTAGCGAGTTTGACCTATATATTAATGCGCCAAAATGGCATGCCTGGATTATGTGGCACTATTGGTAAGATGGAAATGTCGAAAGTGCAGTGAAATTTAGATGGGAGTAATAAGGCGAAGTTGGGTAACGAAATGTTTGCTGAAAATAAAAAATAATTTAATCGATTACGACTTTTCATTGCTAATTTTCAATACACATAAATATTATTTTTATTAAGTAGTCCAAATTTAAAAAATTACTTAAGAAAATTGCTGTACATAAATTTAAAAGCCAAGTGACGACTGAGCGTCACCTCGAGAGGAAATTCTGGAGGTATTGTTGAGTGCAGATCTTTTGGGAACCTGGCCCCCATTTATTGCTTCTGACTGGCCTTTTACATCTGAGGAATTTATATATGGTAAAAGAGGTAACTGTGTCTTTCCAGCCTTACCACAAATCTCCGGGAAGAACCCTATTATCTCCGCCGATTCTTAAGATACGACCTTACATAAATTGAGAGCAATGAGGGAATCAGGCTTGCCAGATTTTTCGTTTTCGTTCCTTAAAAATAAATGTACATGAAATGTAAAAGTGAATGCGTTCACGTTTCTGCTATCAGACGGTGAATACTCTGCTGTTACAAGTGCTCTCATGTTATCACCTACGCTGATGATATCGCGCGGACGGTAATGGAAAAGCGCCCGCCCCCAAGTTTTATGCGATCTAACATTATTAACTACCAATACTACTTTGTAGAGTTTCTGGTTGAACTGAGTACAGCTAGTACAGCCTAAGACTTTATGACCTTCATCGCAGGACGAATTGGTTTCTATGAAAAGGTATATCTACTTCCAACGCTGAATCAAGGTAACCCCAATAACCAAACTGTTCTCGAGAGAATCCCCAAATCAAGAGATTCATTACCCTTATTACGTATTGCTTCATTCCAAAGGTAAGCATTGGTTTCTATGAAAAGGAGACTCTATTACGGTATATCTCCTTCCAACGCTGCATCAATGTAGCCGCAATAACCAAACTGTTTTCGAGAGAATCCCCAAATCACTTAGGCAGAGTAAAACATTAGTTGCAGCGTAGGCACCCAGCAAGATTACTCCGACGAAAGATATGTTCGCTCTTCGTCTTATTTTTAATTGTAGTTTCTGTACAATGCTTTTTAGAGGCAAGACCCTTTCGCTGTGCACCCCTAAGTCCAAAGTATTTTTGCAAAGCAATTTCGAAAAAATTAAAATTTTTGGCCGCCTTTTACATTTTCGGTGACACCTACATAAAAAGCCTTTTTAATACATAGTTCTACTAGAATAATCGAAATACTTCCTTAGCAAAAGTTTGATGAATTTTGTTGGGCTTTAATTTAATTAACTGAGATCTGGTAGGTAAATACTAAAACTGGGTCAATAAACTTTTGAATAAAAAAAGTTGTATCCCCGAGTTAAGAATATCGGTATATCAAACTTTACAGCCAGATCGTAAATTCCGAACATATAACGGAAAATGTAAGAGAGCAACCCCTACGTTCGGTCAAAAAAATTAGATGTTTCGAAATTGCCCTGCCAAAATATTTAGCCACACATTTATACCTTCTACCAAATGTGTTTTAACATCTGTCAAATTTCTGTTTTAACTTTGTCACAGCAATTCTTTTAATACTCATCTGATATAAACTACTCAATTGACCTTCTTATTAATATTTCATTTCTCTTACAGACTTGCTTCGTCCAAGTGCGCAAAAAGGAACCGCCACATCCTATCCGTATAGCAAAAACAATTGATGTCATCGCTCGAATTACATTTCCAACCGCCTACGCAATTTTTCTAATATTTTTCTTCGTACACTATAAGGGATTTTCATAAGAATTAGTGCAATGGAAATCGTTTAGTCAACTAAAGCATAAATTAATATATTCACTTACACATACACATACATAATTCTACGAACCCACACACAGACACGTTCTCCCACACCAACATACACAGCGAATTAGAAAATTTAATTAGTAAAATTATTTAGAAGTAAAAAGTTCATAGCATTAAATAAAGAAAAGATAAATGGGGTCTAGGTAAGCAAATTATGCGAGACAAGAGCGATTGGATTGAATCATAGTAGACACAGGAGACAGGGGAAAATGAGAAGGAAATCTTAAACGAAGTATGCAAATAATAATACCATGCACTGATAAAGGGAATACAATGATTATAGCCATTTTGAAATAGATATATAAGCTTTCTTTTAAATGACTACTTTTTAGAGCTTTTGTGACGACACCTTTTTTGTAAATTCAGATATTAGAGGAAGAGAGAGAGAGAAATGCAGTTTTACTTAGTTTATTTCAATCAAAGATTTTTTATCTTTTAATTTTTTATTTGTAAACCTAAAAAATATTTATAATTCCCTGTACGCTTAAATTTACGTTTGTCTACGTTTTTTATTCATCACTTTTTTAAGCATTTTATTTATTTGTTGCTAAAGTTGCTATTTTACTCGAACGAGGTCTACCCTTAGTAATTAAATACAAAATGTAAAATTGTAATCTTTTTTATATGGGAACGTTTTAAGAAACATTATAATATTCTANGCATTTTATTTATTTGTTGCTAAAGTTGCTATTTTACTCGAACGAGGTCTGCCCTTAGTAATTAAACACAAAATGTAAAATTGTAATCTTTTTTATATGGGAACGTTTTAAGAAACATTATAATATTCTAAAAAATGTTTTCAACATTCTTCTTGTAAAGAAAGATGTTGTCATTTTGTCTCTCATAGTTGTTTGTCCTACTCAACTCTTTCTGAGTGAAGGGCTATCAGTTTTTTCTCTCGAAAGCTCTAAAAGCTATTCTAAATTTCACTCTAATTAAGCTCTATCTGAAATAAGTAGTAAAGATCACAGAATGGAGAATGAGGCTATACAAAGGAGACCTTTACCAATATGTAGTAGATAGCGTCACTGATTTAATGGTCGGAATTTAGACTTTGTAAGATTTTTCTTTTCATAATTCTCTTAAGCTCTGCCTAAACTCTGATGATTGAAACACAGCTCGCGAGCGAAGCTTTTCAGAACTTTTTGTACTTAAGACTTTATATGACTGCTCACATAGTAAAAGCTCTCTCTGGCCGCCGCTTCTCTTAAGCAGTCACGACCAAAACATATCCCTCGGAGGAGGCTTTTTAAAGATTTTTGTGGATTTTGTATGAACATAAATGATTTAAAAAGGATTCCGATCGGATATCGGTAATGGACACCGCCTTTTCCGAGCTTGTTTTTACTTTCTAGACATTTTGTTTAGCCACGTGCAGAGCAAAATCCTCATCTCTCCATCGCTGCTCTATATCAGTCTCGATCAAAACATGTCGAGTGAAAAGCTTTTTGAAGCTTTTTATAGATTTATGTAAACACTTTTAGAGTAAAAGATTTCTCTAATCCACACTTTTTTTAGAATGACAAAGGAAAACACTTTGCCGGCGTGAAGGTATTGCTAAGCTTTCTGAAGCACAAGGTGAAGGCTGATTTTCCGAAACTTAATAACTCTTTATCTCCACTTTGTGGAATGTACTTACATAGTTGAGAATGACTCTATCGGTTTTGTAAAATCTACCGCAATATATCGCCCATAAAATGTTCAATAGGCGAAAATTTTGGTTCTCGATGCTGCTGGGAAAGTTTTGGTACAATATTGGGCAAATTTAGAGAGCAAGCATGAGCTTTCAAGAGAGGTTCAAGAAAGTACGAGATCCTTAAGCTCTAGGAAAGCCGCATAAAGCAGGACAGAGCTTTTATGAGTGCCTAGATACTGATGCTACTCAAACAAAATTACTCTGACTTCTTCTTCTAAAGCAACTCTTAGACTGCCTTAACATGAGGCGATTTTTTGACAGTCGATAATTGCCTGCAAAAGTGGACTTGCTATATACTTTGAGGCAAGCGATTTTTTAATCATCATTTATACGAGCGGTTTTTCGTGAGCAATATTGCATCACCTAGAAAATCGCCTCATGTAAATCCAGTTTTACGGGCCACAAAAAAAATTTCCGGCGATTGCAGCTGGGAGTCCTAATCGGATTTTTCGAATACATGTTCGTATAAAGCGAAGCGGAAGAGAGTTTAGACAGTTCCCAGTTTAGCTACAAAATGTGGTTGTGGTTTCTTTGATTTATTTTTTTATTACGTACTATTTTGAAAATACAAAATACACGAAATTACAAAAACGAAATTAATCACGTGATAAAATTAACAAAAGAAAGACCAACTTGTAGAAAGCTTTTCAATATGCATACATACGGCTTAGGCAGCAAAATTTGCGATGAAAACAAACCAAACAAAATAAAAAAGTGATATAAAAATTAAAGAAAAGACAAATTTATTTAACTCAATAAAAAAAAAAACACAAAAATGTATATTTAAGCGAAAAACAAAAACACAAAGCCGCCAACAAAAGTAAAAAAATAAACAAACACAAAAATTGTCTGACCAAAAAAGCAAGTTCAGTTCACATTCTAAATTAAAATAAAAGCGAATGGAGAAACCTCTTAGAAAATTGTAGTTAAAACCCGTCGTAAGATTATATTTAATTAAAAACCCAAACACAACAAAACAAAAAAACTAAAGTTTTGACTGCCTTTTTTAAATTTGAAAAAAAATTAAATCTGTGTAAATTACAAATTTAATTTTAATAACAAAATACTTTTAAAAAATGTAATTGCTCATAAGCAGCAAATGATTTTGTTAAGTAGTAAAATAACGAAAAACTGATAAATAAACCAAACAACTGTAATTAAATTTAAGTAAAAGTAGAAATTTAAGCGGAGAAATTTATTTCAAACTCTTATTTTGTGTCCGCAAATCGCTGAACGATACCAAAGTAGTGGAAGAAAAGTTATAATTAAAAGAAAAAATTAAGTAAATATATAGTTAGTTATACATATATTTACAGCTTTACTGCTTCAATACAATAAATGGGAATAGAATAGCAACTAAAATTTTGAGATAAGTAAAAGTACTCAGAAAATCAAACAAACAACGTCAGTCGAAAATGGGGAGAAGAAGAAGATAGGCATCAAGTCTCGAAATCCATCCTTTGTGCGAACATGTGCTCTCGTTCTTTTCTATAACAATTTGAATATTTATTTCTGCTTCATATCTTTTTAGGCCGACTATGTGTAAGGCTTCTGACATAACATTTTAACACTAGCACCAATAAAAAATGTACTAAGAAGATTTTCAAGAAATACAACTATAAGACAGAGCTTTCCCTGGATGGCGAGCTTTTTTAAGCTTTTCATGCATTTTGTGATATGTGTACAAAATAAAAGGCAAAGAGAGTTTGTATCTTTAGAGGTCTAAACAAAATGTGCGGTAAGCTTTAAAAATCTCTTAAATCTGGCAAGCTGCTGCAAGCCCAACTGCGTTTTAGGTAGATTTGCACTAGAGTTTTCGCCCTGTATTCGTCTAAACAATATGTTTAGAAGGCTAAAAGAGCTTTGCCCGCGGTGCACATCGCCAGTCTAATTTGGTCACGATCAATCTTTAACCCATGGGAGAAGCTTTTTAGAGCTTTATATCGATTCTATACGGGCGCGCTGAGAGTAAAAACTCTATCTGATCGTCAGTGATCCACGTGCATTAGAAATTAGCAGATAGTGCCGTTTTTCTCTTTCCTTTGGCTCTTCTTCGCCTTAAACTGCCTGCTGCCTTCGTACTCTCAATACTTAACTTTCAAAAGTTCAATAAAAATTCATCACCCATAGCATCTGCACAAGAGGCAAAGATGTTGTGGGTAAAGGAAAAAAAAGTTTTGCACCTCTTAACGGGCTTATAAATTTATTCATCAAGTATTGAAGTAAGAAGTGAATTTTTAACATTTATTTCCCTCAAATATATAAATTAGTGCCATTAGCTTCGCAAAGCACATAATTTTTGATGTGCCGACTGACGTTGAAAGAAAACAAAATATTTTACTACGAGTACAAGGAAATGAACTAAATACAACAAAAACACAAAAAGAAATAATAACAGTAAACAAAAAAGCAAATACATATCAACTCCTCATTATTTTAGAAATTTTACTTTTGAAATAATACGCTGAAAGAAATGGAAACCATTCGAGAAAAAATAAAACACCTAACAACCACATGGCAAACAGTATTGTAAAGATATAATCGAAAGCTAAAGCAAAAAAGTAAGCATTAATGCACGCTTCTATTTTTGAAATGAATGCTTTTATTTGAGAAAGAGAGAAATGAAAATCATGTACCTACTAAATTAAAAACCAAAAAATGCATCAAAATACTTTTCATGCAAGAAATTTATTTCATAGTTTTATGTTTTATGTTAAAATTAATATTAAAAAAGTTATATGTTTATTGTGATATCAGGCTGTCATTTTGCCAAGAATCCCTGTCTGTTCATACTATGTACGAATTTGTGTGGCCATACATGTGTCCATTCCTGCCACAATAAAGGAAAAAATTTTACCCTATGAAAAAAATTACACAAAGCTTATAAAAGCGCCCGTAGATAAATTTTGAGTATCTGAGCATCATTGGTCCAATTCTGTAATGGATATAGAAGTAATTTTACTCTTTGCAGCTGGAAAGCTTTTAAAAGCTTTGCCCTTTGACCGCCCTAAGCCAACGTTAGTCATAGACTTTTACTTTTAAAGAAAGCGTAAAACAGTTTGACACGTGCCTTTGAAGCTTTAGAATAAAAATCCTTACTGTTATAAAAAGGGCCTTCTATCACTCACGAAAAAAAGATCTTGCGGCAGAAATTTCTTAAAGCTTTCTTGAGATTTTATATCAGCGATGACCAGAGAAAGTTTTTACTCTTTGTATATTCCTACAAAATATATGGAAAGCTTTAGAAAGCTCTGCACTCGGGCGCGACGCTATCACCCGATGCACCAATTCAATGTTGGACAGAGAGTTATTTTAGTTATAAAGAAAGGGGTAAAAAAGATTGACACGTGCTTTGGGAGCTTTGGAATAAAAATCCTTACTGGCCAAACATTTTATAAAAAGGCGATGTATTCTGGAACGAGTTTCTGTGATCTCTTGTCAAATTTGGTTTGGAGATAAACTGGCTTCGGCAATGTGCCATTTTCAGTGTCATTTTCGTTCGTAAAAAGGCCGTTTATAAAAATAAAAAAATATATACCAAAAGGAGCTAACACTGGAGCTTCTTGCACACTTAAAACACAAGCAGACCAAAGGGAGATGCAAAATATCCGGACTATTGATGTAAGAGTTTAAAGAGAATATCTCTTTTATCTCATACCTCAAACTCTTCATCTAACTTTATTAATTAGAGAGTAATGCCATTGGCCCCTTGAGATTGCGAACTGGCTAAGCAGAGTATCCAAGCAAATAGAGAATAGCGAATCCTGCAATTAGAAATTTTTATATGTTCTCCACTTTACTCACTTCCTAGACTTGCTTGCAGTCATTCACAATACTGAATGGAGTGCCAATTATTGTGAGAAATATGTATGTATATGAAGTTCAGATGCGAAATCTCAATAATTCAGTTACATTTTAGTCAAAGCTTTTTACGGAATAATGAAATAGGATTTAACCCACTTTCCATATTTTGGGTTGGTCAGAAAAATGGTGAATAGCTTGGCTCCTAATTTCTTTATTCCCAATGGATAGTTCAGTATTGCCTAAGCGAGTGGTTTCTAGGTCCATCCAATAAGGATTAGTATACGGTAGTCCGCAAAATGAGTTCTTCATTGAAGATTTTCCAATAAGAATTCTTTGTAGACTGTATTAAAAGATCTTTCCGCTCGTGTGCAAATCTACATTAAAAAAAAAACAAGCTTAAATAGGTTCCAAGGGTGGCGTGCAAGTCGATAATGGGGTTTGAACCTCGACACCAACAAAATCCCTCGATACCTTGCTAAAAAAACTGGCAAGTTGTTATATTAAATATTTTGGAAGATTTTCCAGCAGATTTTAAATGCCTAAACTATACAGCCACGATCTGGAAGATATTTGGTTTTCCCATGATATGCAGTTCATAACTCTTACATACTCTTGGTTGAGGAATTCCTGATACTAAGAGATTGAACTGTGGAAGAACTGAAGGGTTGCAGTCTTATGGCCTTATTCATAAAAAATAAAGTAGTTTTACAAAAGGTTTATAAATTGAAAAATGTATGAAAACGTCAATTTATAAAGCTCTTTAAACCTACTTTATTTTTTATGAATAAGGCCATTAGTCTGACAAATGCCGGACAATAACACACCCCTCGTAGTCTAATTCTATAGCCATTTGCACTGCCTGTTTTCTCATCAGCATACTGCAGGCGCGTCTGGATCATTGACCCTAAACTATTTTATTGCGTGCTTTGATCTTATCTAGTTTCTTATTATCTCCAAGGCCTTTCTGCCACCTCTGTTTTGTGATCAGCTATTTCTAAAGATCTTGATCATGGCCTTAATCCTCAAAGTTTAGGAAGATACAATAAATTTTCATTAAAACTTCCAACTTTTTAATTTGAATATTTAGAGCATTTCTGGGTATGCAGTTTTGTAGCCAACAATTTTAGTCCAATGAAGTGCAAGTTTCAATGCGCTGAAAAATCCCGTTGATTTTTAAGATTTTTTTTGGGACTGCTTTTGCAATTCGAAACTTTATAGAAATATTATAAACTTTCCTAAATTTTATATAAATTTTACAACTTTTATTTGTATGGTATTTGATAAAGCTTGGACAATGTCTTTATAAAAAATAACAACAAAATTTTTCGAAAAACAATGTGAATATGTAAAAAAAATAAACTCGTGATCAATCCTTTAAGCCACTGTATATGCTTCGCTTCTATTAGTACGTTGATATCGTCTGCGAATCCTATTACTTTTGTCCAAAGAGGCATATCAATGCTTAGAATCTCGTCATACATTACGTTCCACAGGAGAGGTCCGAGAACGCGTCCTTGGGGTAACCCCACGTTGACGCTATATACCTGTTATGCTCCAATACTTCAGCTTTCGTTCAGAGAAGAAACTCCTGACAATGATTTAATTCGGGGCCTCCATTTTTATAAGGGTTTCCATTATGCGCTGTCAGCTCGCAGTGTTAAATGCGTTTTCCACGTATAATGCCCTATTTGCACTAGGCATTGAAATGAAGAAAAATGTGAAAACCAATGCAGTTCCAACTGCAATCCAAAACCATTTCCACAACATACTGAATAGCCCTTCAATCTTTTTATGATTGTATAATTTTGTACATGGCAAATTTTTATAAATATGTATTGGTATACAAAATTTCATGTATTTTGGTTTTTAATTTCCCTAAAGCGTATAAAATTCAATGCATTCACTCACACCTACATAAACGCTGTATGTAATATATGTACTGTAATTTTAAGCTTGTGATAAACACCACTTATGAACAAATGAAAACCATAAGTACGTATGAAATTCACCGCAAACATAAAAACTAAAATGAGAAAAAAGAATTCAAAGAAATTTTTGACCGACTGTTATTTAGCGAAAACTATATGCACTATCTACAAATCCTACTACATATACATATATGTATCTGTATGTATTTATGTACATCTATGTGTCTAAAAAACTAAATCTATCTATATGTATGTATGTAAAAGTGCATAAGTACATACATAATCTTTGGCCACCGTTGAATACATAAATACAAATTTATAAATATTTTGCTTTCGATGGCTTGTTTTTTTTTTGAAGCACATATAAATTAAACTTAATGAAAGAAAAAGCGCTATACTATAGCAAAATAAATTAAACTATACATACAAATCGCTTTTTCACTTTTAATAAATAAGCGTTTGTAAATATTTTTTCTTGCGCTTTAAATGAGTTTATTCTATACAAACAAAATATCTGTATGTATTTATGTATAACTATATTTACAAAAGCTACTTACTTTAATTCCACAGCTTTGCCGAGAAGACAATCTTTCTAAAACCAAAGAAAATACATACATATAAAATGCTCAGCTTTATACTTGTAAAGCTACAACAAATAATTTGCAATACAACAATATTATTTTACTTCATTTTTTTACTCCCTTTGCGCCCGTCCAAATCAGAGATAATAATACAAATAGTAATTGAAAAATGCTAAATAAATATTTATAAACACCGCATAAACTTAAAATTATCACCACACATCAAATAATTATACATAATTCTAGTCAAGCACTGAAAACCAACCATTTTGAGTTAAGATTCTTCACTTTTTGACTAAAGGCAAAACTATATATGAGTCAATCCATGTCAAATCGACCAATGGTTGGAATCGACCATTTTTGATTTGCATGAATGAACGTTTCTTTGATCATATAACAAAGTTATGCCAAAGGAAAAAAATTTATTTTTTTTAGAAAACTCTGCACAATTCTACATTTCACAATTTTCGATATTTTTAAAGTTAATTTTTTTAATATCTCACAAATTTTAAAGGTGATATTTGTAATATATATAAAAAAATTCGAACAACAAAAAAATTACAGAATTTTTAAATAAATAAAATAAGCAAAAGCTTGTATATGTACATTTTTGACAAAAAAAAATTTNTCTCACAAATTTTAAAGGTGATATTTGTAATATATATAAAAAAATTCGAAAAACAAAAAAATTACAGAATTTTTAAATAAATAAAATAAGCAAAAGCTTGTATATGTACATTTTTGACAAAAAAAAATTGTATACAATACCCCCAATTGATCCTATAAGACCGTGAAATTTTCAAAAGGGTATTTTAAAATATATAAATATATGCATTTTTGAACTATGAAAAAAAAATTGTGTAACCTAAATAAAGCTACATATGTTAATCAATTTTTATTTAGTTCAAATTTATTTTTAAATTAGAGTTCGCACAAAATTTTTTTTCATATTTAAAAAACTCGTGCTTAAAAATTGCAGCATATTTTTAAAGCAGTTAGAGAGTATGAATAAAATTAGGCAAAGATTTATATAAGTTTTTCTTTTTACGATTCTTAAAATTTCGAAGTTCTGTAATTTTTTTATTGTTTGATTTTTGAATATTTTTAAATATCTCCAAATATCACCTTTAAAACAAGTCCAGAACAATTTTTGTAACTATAAAAGTTTTTGAGACATTAAAAACAAAAATATGCTTGCAAAATCGTGGAAATTTTGACGTATTTATCTTTCGATTTTTTTTTCTTTGGTAGAACTTTATTATATGATAAAAAAAGAAAAGTTCTGACCAGAATTCAGCCAAATCAAAAATGGTCGATTTCTACCATTGATCCATTTGACATGGATTGGCCCCTACGTATTTATTCAACTTTTTGTTTGTATTTTTTTCCTCTCTTCCAGTCTAAATATTTTCACTACAAAATTTTACATTTGGCTGTTGAATGCTGAGTTAACTCTCCACTGTAAGCTTTCCACTAACTACTAGCATTGTACATCCACAAGTTGCCAATTAGTAGGATTAAAGTCGAACTTTATATATAATTCTTTTCATNTTGAATGCTGAGTTAACTCTCCACTGTAAGCTTTCCACTAACTACTAGCACTGTACATCCACAAGTTGCCAATTAGTAGGATTAAAGTCGAACTTTATATATAATTCTTTTCACTAAAAAAGTCAAAAAGTAGTCAGTTATATTAAACAATTTGAAAGCACCGGGATTCCTATTTTGTTAAGCATTTTGTTGGTTTCTTTCCCTAAGAGTACAACTTCACAACAAGCTTTTCAGGCTTTCACCTATACAATTCAGCTATTACTGAAAGTCTGAAAAGCGCTGAACACCTAAAAAGCTTGTTGGCCTGTGAGCCTCTCAACAGTTTTCGTTTTCATTTTGTAAACCGAGTTTTTTCCATTTTTTACCCTTTTTGTCCTTTTTATTTTTTCCTTTGCCTTTTTTAGTTTTTTTTCCTTGTCCTTTTCGCTTACCTTTTGCAGACAATCCTCTTAATTTGGCATTATACATTTTTTCGTTAACTATACGGGAACCTCTCTTCCATGGTATATGTTATAGTCGTAGCTGGTCTAAATAAAACAGCGGCTACTAGCCAAGGGTAATAGCGCAATTTTTATGGCGCTAACTCAATAACTCCGGCGCCACCTGTGGTGTCAGCGCACTAACTCAACGCAATGGGGCAATGTACTGATTTGAACACGGCACTATCTGAGTGTCACCACTGTACCCATCGTCATGCAGTGTCATACACAATACAGTGGTGTCATGTGTATTATTTCTTTAATTTTCGGCGCTGAGCAACTCTTGTACCGGCAACCGAATTTAATTGCTAGGAATACAGTAAATGCCACGATATTTTCCTCATTGAGTAAAAGCTTTAAATTTTCCAAAATGCAAAGTTTCTGTAATTCTCACCACTCAAAACAAAGAACGTGTAATTTTTCAAAGAATTAAGGCGAATTGTGCGTGTGTCTTATGTGTTTATTGGTGTTAATAGCGCTGGCGCTTTTCATATATTGGTGTTGGCACGGTAACTCCCGCTACGGTATTAACGCAATTGCGCCGCACAGTGTTACCCATGCCCAGCGGTGACCAGAAAAAGCATTTACCCAGTGCGTGCCCATATAAGGTAAACAAAAGCTTTAGAAAGCTTCACCCGGGCTATGATTTGTTCAAAGCTACAAGAAAGCTCTATCTGTACGCTAAAATTTCGGTCGTGGTAGTGCATGAATTTCAGCTAGGATGAGATAGATCTTTAATTTTGGTAGTTAAAGGCATAAAATCTTTATAAGGCTTCAGAAAGTTTTTTCTTTGGCCTTAGTTTTTGTCGTGGCTAGTTTATGTACGTATGTCAGTGGCGATCACTTGTTATCACATAAAATATATGGTATGATTTCAAATGCTTCTCAAGTCCATAAAAAAATTATGCTAAGCTTTAAAAAGACTTNACTTGTTATCACATAAAATATATGGTATGATTTCAAATGCTTCTCAAGTCAATAAAAAAATTATGCTAAGCTTTAAAAAGACTTAAAAAATATTTTACCCTGTGCGCTCCCTTTTAGTAGACGCGGAACAAGCAGCTCATGCCATATTTCGGTCGTTAATGGCATAAGACATTTATAAGGCTTCAGAAAGCTTTTTCTCCGGCATACGTTTTTTTTTCGTGGCAGGTGCATGTCATATTGTGGTCAGTTGATTAAGTTAAGTGACATTTTGACTAGTTTTGGCTATTTTTCTTTTGTTTTTTGTTTACTGTTTATTTTATTTTTTTTTTTTGCTGACGGTTTCGTTTGAACGGGAGAAAATGCCTAGCACCATCGACAAAAAAATTATTAAAAATTAACGCGTTTTTAAAGCGTCTTGAAATTTGCTTTTTGACCTACTAAAATTTAATAAGCTACAAAACTGCATTTTCATAATTTATGTACGAAGTTTGAAATGTGGATTAATGTGGCGGTAAAGTAAATCTAAAGAAAGATTTCAAGTGCTACACAAGTGTTGGCCTGCGTAAACTTTTACACTCTGCTTTATATACAAAAAAAGACAACAAGAATGATAGCTTTACACGCGTGGCTATCTCCCCATATATATTTTTGAGTCGCATTTTTTTCTGTATTTCTTAAGTCACTACTGACCCCTATTTACTACTCCTTTTTCAGTTTCATATATTTCACTTTCCCATCTGTTGAAAAAATTACGATTAGCGAGAAGATTTATTTTTTATGTTGTTACGTGTGTCCATTTCTGAAAGATAAAAATATTGGAATTCCCTCAAGTCGTGTTCCAAGGACTCTGATAAATTTTATGTAGTTTTATATTTTGAAAACATACAACTAATCAAATTATTTATGGAATAATTTAGTACGCTAAGGTAATTTAAAAGTAGTCTAGCGCAAAAGACATAAAATTTTACTTAGAACATATAAATACATTAGGGTAACCCTTAAAATATCAACATTTAAATTTTGTACAAAATAAATTTTTTTTAAATCGCAAAAATTGGGAACAATTTTTACTTCAAATCTGAAAAATTTTACATTTTTTTTGAAACTTATTCATAGAAATTCATAAAATCGCTGAGTTATATGTAGCTGCTCAGAGTCAAATTTTTGTGGAGTTTTTGCGATTAAAAAAATTGAATTTTTTTTCAAAACGTGGCGCCAACACCTAAATTTAATTTATTTTTTTTTAGTTTTGAAATTTTCGTCGATATCTTTATTTTTTATATAAAACAAAATGAAGGGGTGACCCATTCAAAATTTATAGGTTGATATTTTAAGGACATTCCTAATATACATACATACATTTAATTCGATATTAATTCACACAAAACCTCATCGCACACGCAAAATGCATTGAAACGTTAGAAAAGATTGCAAAAATCCAAAGAAATTGCTGAGCTTATAGGTCAAGCACAGAGCTTATGACATTTTCAATTCTAAGAAGAACAAAAAATAAATGATTACAAAAAGGTATAAAATAAGCAAAGGACAACAAACACGAACGATTACGTAAAACTAAAACTCAAATAGATGAAAATTGAAAACCCAAAGGTGTTTTCAATCTCAAAAGGCTTTAAAATTTAAAAACCTCGTTGTAAATATAAAAATCGTATATATTTAAAAGAAACACTCATTATTTTACGTACTTCATGGTAACGATAACGAAGCAGAAACTGAAACAGTTAAAAAATAAGTAGCATAATTCATTACAAAAGAAAACAGAATATTCATTAACTTTATTATTTTGCTTAGTCAAGCAAATTCGTTAATATTTCACTAAAGTATCGCATGTATTAGCTGTATAGGAGTTTTAAATTAAAATTGTTGTATTAAAGGTAAAGCATAAATTTTTGTTTCAAATGTTAAAACTTTCAATACATAAATAAGAAAAACTCTTATTATTTACAAAAAAAAAAAACAGTTTTGTTAAAAATGTCCCATTGTTGATATTCTAAAACAGTTTTTAAGAGAAAAATATATTTGAATTTATATAAGACCCTTTGTGCTTTAAATAAATTAAGCATTGAATATTCTAGTAACACATAACTATTTATGTTGTATATATGCACAACCAAACCCATCCACATACATACACACCCACACACACACACACACAACAAACACGTATGTATTCTTTAAGCTATCTTCGTCATCTTTTAAATACTCGTACATGCAATTATATAGTTAACTTTATATATTTTTTTAATGTTTAAAAATATTTATTAAATTGTTCATTAAATTATTTATTAGTCGAATTGCGAAACGAAAATGTTAGCAGGCAACACAAAATTAATGCAAGAGTACGCAAACAAATGCATATACATACATACATACGTACATGTGCAAAATGATATTAAAACATTAGTAAAAATTTTACATGTAGACAATGCTATAAACAACAACAAAAAGAAAACAATTTAAATTTAAAATTAAATTCTCATCGATTCAATAGTATGTCGTGCATAAATAAAGTACTAATAAATAAACAAATATATTTATAAATCTTGTAAATAAAAAGCGAAAAGAAGCTTGGCATAATTACNATAGTATGTCGTGCATAAATAAAGTACTAATACATAAACAAATATATTTATAAATCTTGTAAATAAAAACCGAAAAGAAGCTTGGCATAATTACACAAAAAAAAACACATATTAATTAAAACAAAAAAAAAACAAAAAATATATGAATGATTAATTAATATGGAAAAAAATTAAAAATAAAATCGTCTCAATCCAAACAAAAAGTATCACAAAACTGTGGCTTTCATTTATCTTGTACTAGCCGGCTTATACAACAAGCTAAGCCCCTTCTTTTGACATGTAATATTTGTAATGCATCGTATGAACCATATTTAAAAAAATAAAAAATAAAACCTCATTGCACATCTGGAGGCCAAGTCCTTTCATTTGACAACTCACTTTTTAGTCCAACGGACAGCCCACATCTTATACTTACAGGTGGCAACCCTCTTCGAAAAAATAAAGCCTTATCTGAAGACCAAGCTCTTTCATTGGACACCACATTTTTTTTTATTGAATGAGCTGTGTAAATCTAATGTGATTGTGTGTGTAAAACGCCTTCATGTATTATATGTAACGAAGTAAATATTAAAAAGGTGGCAGCCCCCTAAAAAATAAAAGCTTATCGCGCATCCGGAGACCACGTCCTTTCACTTGGTTCTTCACTTTTTAGTCCAGCGAGCAGTGAAGATCTTATAATTTTTAAAAAGTTGGCAACCCTACTAAAGAAATCATATTACTGAACATCCCGAGGCCAAGCCCTTGCATTTGAGATCTCATTCTTTGTAATTTAATGAACAGATTTTATAATTTTTATATAGGTGTCAACCCTATAGAAATTCTCAGTACTAAAGATAATACCCCTATAGATGTTGTGCTACGTAAGGTTAAAATAGTTNGTCAACCCTATAGAAATTCTCAGTACTAAAGATAATACCCCTATAGATGTAGATTATACTAAACAAAATCTCGTGCAAATCCGTTGTCCAAAATTAGCTTGGTCAGAAAGTCTCGACTTTACTTTGTGATACGTAAGGTTAAAATAGTAATTTTTAAATAGGTGACAGCCCTACGCAAAAAATAAAAGTCCTTTCAGTTGGTATCTCATTTCGTTATCTAACGAACGGTGCAGATCTTATAATTTGTAACAGTTAGCAACCCTACTCAAAAAAATAATACATTATTGCACATCTGGAGATTTGGCGTATTGGTCTATGGTGGNTACGTAAGGTTAAAATAGTTATTTTTAAATAGGTGACAGCCCTACGCAAAAAATAAAAGTCCTTTCAGTTGGTATCTCATTTCGTTATCTAACGAACGGTGCAGATCTTATAATTTGTAACAGTTAGCAACCCTACTCAAAAAAATAATACATTATTGCACATCTGGAGATTTGGCGTATTGGTCTATGGTGGATTTGCCAGGTCTAAAGCCACACTGATAAGTTCCAATCAGTTCGTTGACCGTGGGCTGCAGTCTTTCAAACAATACAGTCGATAAGATCTTGTAACTTATGCTTCGAATGCTAATCCCACGGTAGTTGGTTCGAACGGCGCGGTCACCTCGCTTGTGGATTGAGTAGAGCACACTTAAATTCCAGTCGTCGGGCATGCTCAACTACTCGCAGTCGTATTTGAATAGATGAACTGGCAGGCAGTTATCGCTATTCGTACCTCATCACAGTCTGGTGCTGGAACATCAACATTAGTGTTGCTACCAGTCAGTTGGGTGAAAAAGTGTTCCCTCCATGGTTGCCATCTCAAGCTCACTCGCGCTCACGAACTTCAGCCTGTTTCTTCTTATTGCGGCAAATACGTATCGCTTTCCTCTTCAGTTCCCTATAACGATGTTACGTAGCTCGCGTTCTGCCCGATCGCAGCGTGGCTCTGTAGGCGGCATATTTTTCTCTGTAGCTTCTGAAATCTGACTATTTCTTCAGCAGCGATACTTAATGAGCGGAAAATGTGGTGTCACTGCTCGCATATATCGGTATGTTGGAGAGTGCTCTCTGAGAGCAGGTGTGAGAGTCGAGTGGCGAATGCATTGATCGTCTGTTGTTATTGCAGCTCAGTGTTGCCAGGTCTTCGGAATGCGAAAACGTCCCTCTTGGTGTGAAAAAACGTCCAAAAACGTCTTATTCAAATGAATGTTCAAAAAATTGTTCGTATTAAACTTTTATTATATACAAAGGTACATAAGATATATTAAAGGTACGTAAGATATATTAAAATGTCATTTTGACAGAGCACATTTAAAATTCATTGTAGACTGGTTTGAGATCGTTAATATAAAAATCATTTTATACATCCACTTGTGATCAGCTGATTAAGTCATCACCATTTTGATCGATTTTGGCTATTTCTGTTTTGTTTATTTAATGTTTATTATTTTTCCATAAAAGCCAAGCTCATTGTATAACAAACAAAATATAAATTCACATTTCAAACTTTGTGCAAAAATTATAATATATATAATTATATATATCTGCAAAGCTTCAGCTAGATTTTCAACTTTTTATTTAGATTTTTTTTTTTTTTGAGTGTGCAGTTTGATAGCCCATTAAATTTCAGGTCAATAAAGTGCAATTTTAAAGAAGCTAAATAATCCCGTTGATTTTTAATATATTTTTTTTTTATTGTAGACATTTGGTAAGGGGGTCGGTTGTCGAAAATGCTAAATTACGTTCTGCTAAGGAGCATAGCAATATTTCAGCCTTTTTTGCTTTCATTACATTTTCAATGAAGTCTTAAAAAATTCGCCTACTTTTTTCTGACTTTTTGATGCTTTTGCGAGCGTGCGTGTTGCAAGAGATCAGCTCTTCCTGATTTGGCTTTTAATCTGCAATTGCAAACATTACAAGAAGCGTCGAAACCTCAAGTGTTTACACAACCAGCCTTTGAACACGGGATCCTTAGTCCAAGAATCAAAAAAAAATGCGACGTTTGGTATGCATCATATTTAAGTCATCTGCGTCTAAAGAATAAATATCTTTTGAAGCAGCTGCTGCGAAACACAAAGCTTGTTAAGATTTATTGAGAAAATAATTCAAAATCAGTTATACTTACAAGATTTAGTAACAGAGAAAAATTACTGGGAAGTTAAAAAACGTCATTTTTTACACAATAAACGTCCAAAGTCAACAGGATACAAAAAACGTCCAAATGACGTTAAAAACGTCAACCTGGCATCACTGTTGCAGCTTTTCGACGTTGAGCTTTCCTTGCACATTTTTTTATGCACAGAGGCGGGTGTGTATCTTGGCTGCAACAACATGATCAATTTGGTTTCTCTTTTTCTATCTGGCGACAGCCAAGTAGCTTGATGGATCTTTTTATACATTTTTTTATGCAGGAACCTAGTACTGCATACTACCATGTTTCAGGCCCGGCGAAGTCGATTAGCCTCAGTCCGTTATCGGACGTTTCATCGTGGACGCTAAATTTTCCGACAGTGGCGCCATAAATTCCTCACCTTTCCCACATTGGTATTAAAATCGTCAAGGACAGGGGCAGCGCTCGTATGTACGCTCCAAGCGCTCACAAAAGAGATCCTTGAACGCCTCGTCCTTCTCTTCCGGCGGGGCATAGACACAAATGAGCGAGATATTGAAGAGTTTCGCCTTAAAGCGGATTTTGGCTAGACGCTCGACCACCGTCCACCGGGGTGAACGACAGTACTCGGCGACGGAGTCTCTCTCCCACCAACTGAATTTTCGCTCTTTTGTGCAGCAGCTTCGGTAGACGTCGCAACACCCTAGACATTTTTTGCCTTTCGCCGTCCAAGGCAATTCTTGGGTGGCGGTGATGTCAGCTTTTGTCCTTATGAGGACATCAATCACCCGGGCAGGCGTGCCTTCCCTATTAAGGTTCCGAACGTTCCAGCTGTATGCCCTCAAATCGTAGTACTTTAAACTTTTTATGAATGTTACCGCATAAATTTGAACCACGTCAACCGATTTCGATAATTCTTTTTCTATCGAAAAAATAGTGTCTAATTTGGTTTAGATACGATCACTGGATCATGAAGAAATTAACGCTACTCCTAAATGTTTATATGAGAATTGAAGTCGGTTGTGTTTTCTGCTTAAAAATTAATTGTTGATTTCTGCATTTATTTACGTACTAGATATGTACACATGTACATTAGACTGCATCACCAAAAAAAGTTGCGGTTTTTCCGCCGGGATTACAAAATCTATTATATTTTAAGACGTCCTCCAAAATATTTCGGAAAAATATTATTTGAAAATACCTCCCTTAAAACCTACCTTAAAAAATCTGCATAAAAATATTTCAAAATCTTTTCTCATTATTACGATTCTGTTCATAATGTTTTAAATATTTTTATGCAAATTTTTTAAGCTTAAACCGTTTTGTCATTTGAGGGGATTTTTTCAAAAAATACTTTAAGAAACTATTTATATTCATAAAAAACTCCAATCCATTTTTCCGAAATATTTTGCGGACGTCTTAAAATATAATAGGTTTTATAATTCCAATGGAAAAACAGTACCGATTTTTTTTTTTTTTTTTTGTATGGGGAGTGCTGCAGTCTAATGTACATACATGTTCTGACAACTTCTGGTTATTAAAAATTTTTTATTTTAGCCCAGTAAACGCACATGCCAATCATTGCATTCCCGCCAAATTTAACGGTTTCGTCAAAAAAAAAAAAAACACATGTTCCCCTACATTGAAGTCAACTGAAGTCAAGTTATTGAAATAATTAAGGTCAGCAACCGCATTTCAGGGGTAGAAACCTTTGATGAAATAAAGCACAAAAACCAAAAGGCAACAAACAGTGGACAACAGGTTCAAATAATTCTGCGGCATAAGCGAAAACACCAAGCAACATCCGCCCTTGTGGCCCGTGTTGCAGCCGTTACGAATGCGGCGACCTTTAATTGCAACTCGGCGCGACAATGAGCGCTCAATGCGCTCACAGAACGACAAGTGCAATGCGGCTGCGCGACTGTGCCGGCTACTTGCTGAATTTGTCTGGCTGTTTTGACTTGACCTGCAAACAACCTGTCTCGCATATGTACACACTTATATGTACATATGTATGTAGTTGGCAACGACTGCCTGCCGTGCTGTCTACCTTTACTGTGCAGTTGTTATATCTTCTCTTGATCATATCCACTTATGTGTGTATATTTTTTAGTGTTATAACTTTTCTGTATTTCTTCTTCCTTATGTATGTATGTATGTAGTTCACTATTCTTGTTGTTCAAGTGCACCTGCTTGCAGCGCGAGCTAACATTAGTCTGAATGCGTCAAGTGGCAGATGAATTTCTAAGCCGGGTATTCGGTATTCGGCATTATTATTTACAATAATGGTGATCAAGAGTAGGTTTTGTGCAGAGGAGCTATAATTTTTGTTTAACTTAGGCCCTTATACTGGTTACATACTTATGTATGTACATATAAAAAAACATGATTTCCTATGATTACTTTTCTAGATCTTGACTTTTACTGAAGAACACAAATTTGCATTAAAAACTGCATCTACTACATTTTTATATACATAAAAATAAACATTTCTTTTGAACTTTTGTGATTGAGGTATAGAGTAATAATCACACTGCATCCCCCAGCAGTAGTCAGTCATCATACGACGGTCCTATCGACCTTGGACCCTTCTTTCATAGGTCAAGCAGGTCCTGCTGAAACCGCATCCCTTGTTCTCCCCTATAAAATTCTAGATTCTCCGGGAATTAGTAAAGATGGCTCTACCCCATGAGCTTACAGGTTTTTACACGAACTTACATGAAGTTACAGGAAAAATGTTCTTTTAAATGACAGCGATTTGTGGAGAGTTGCTTATAGAACGAAGTTGCAAGATTTTAACCGAACTTTTTCTTCTGGTAAAATCATGAAATGTGTTAAGCGATCAGCCGTTACACAAAAGTAAGCAATAATTGTACGTTCTCAATAGCGAAAAATATTAAAGTATTATCGTAAATACTAATGAACCCGCATGGCGTTAAAACGCCCAAAANTTTTGTGATTGAGGTATAGAGTAATAATCACACTGCATCCCCCAGCAGTACCTTGGACCCCATAATTTCTAAACTTAAAAAATATTCCAAATGTAAGTCAGAGTTGTAATAGATCCGAGTACCAGTGAATAGCAGTCTGGCATAGTACATGTTTTCATTATTATCAAATCACCCTATACCGATGAAAAAAGTTCTTAATTTAGAAAAATATAAAAACTTTACCACACATCTACAGGTAAAGTCTTTAGTTTGACCTCTCATTTTTGAAATTCCTTTTCAAAGGTATTCCCAGACTAAAATCTTCTTCCCTCCTAAATAAATTAATAATTTGAATGTATCTTTTTAAACACGTAGCAACTCTCTTCAAATATCCGAAATGTTCCAACTAAAGATTTCTTAACATTCTTTCGTTTGACTACGGTATTTTTATATTTCATATACTTTTCAAATTAATTAATTGAGTTAGACCTTTCAAACAGGTGGCAGCCCTCTTCAAAAGTATTCGAAAGCTTAATCCTTGTTAATTCTTCTTCGCCTAGCATTGCGATACATATTTTAATCAACAGATGAATTAAGTGGAATTTGATTTCTTTAATGCTAAGTACTATTCAGTAATAAAAATTTTTCAAACCCCCTTCAACTGATACCCATATTTTAATAATTCATTAAACTTATTAAATAATTTGAATTTAGCTTTTTAAACAGGTGGCAACCCTCTTTCAACACATCAGAAATATTCTGGCGTTGAAACTAAATATTTCTTAACACTCCTTCGTTTGTGCATAAATAAACAAAATTCGACATTTCAAGCAGGTGGCAACCCTCTTCAAAATATTTTCAAACTACTACTTTCTGAAACCCCTTTCGTTTGGTACCCATGTGGTGATACATATTTTTCTTACCTAATGTGTTTTTTTTTTGTTAACTGGTGGCAACCCTCCTATAGTTCAGCAAAGAAACAAAGCTTTTCAAAACCATTACGATTGGTACAATAATTGATCGGTTTTTTTTATAATTTGAGTATAAGTTTTTAAAGGTGGCAACTGTTATCGAAAAAGTAAAACCTTATTGCACATACAGTCCAAGTCTTTTAATTGACACCTCATTTTTGAATATCGACTAAACGGTGCGGATATATTATATAGATTGCCATTTCGTATGCGATTTACTGCTCCTGGCTAGCAACTTTTAATTTATTGCCTTTCATTTGTTAGATTTCTTTTTTAATTTGAAAGAAAACTGTTTGACGTTTTTACAGGAAAACTGCTTTTTGGGTTGCCGTACTTTTTGGTTGTTACTCTCTTTTTACTCTCATAGTAATTTACTGTTTAAAATTTTTACAGGATCTTACACGAAAAATATTGGATCAGAGCTATTATATTCTAAGGTTATAAAGCTCTCCAGCATGTCGTTTACGAATATGAAATAGTCACTTGACTTATAATTTCCCAGAAATGTTTAGTAACTTCACGCAGGAAATTCCAAATCGTTAATTGAACTTTAAAAATCAGAACACTATAATATATTTTCTTATTTGAGGACCATTGAACTTGATAAATCAAAATACTTTATTACTGTTTTAGAGGGTAACCGAAAATTCTTGCATTTATCTTTTCTGTGATTAGACTAGGAAATTTTATTATTATATAAGAAAACCTTGCCCATTTTTATCTACGGTCTTAACAAATTATTTCATAAGGCCCAGCTTTATAGGCAAAGGGGCAATGTAATTTTATCTCTGGAAACTTAAAGTGATTTACGTTATTTTTCAGACCCATTTTCATAATACTTACATACATAACATTGCAATAAAATGTAATTTTCCGAACGAAGAAAGTGTAGCCTTGATCTCTTGTATGACAGAAAGTCACTTTTACATCTGACGCTAGCAAGTGTTTTCTTTTCATCTAGAAGCCGAAACTTCTACAGATTCTTTCGATAGTTCTAGACCAGCGTTGCCACTTTGGTCATTTTTAACCAAAATTGGTAATTTGTTTCTTCCTTATCAAATTTGGTAAATTTTCAATGTGTTAAATTTTTCGTTTTGATCCTACTTGTTTGGTGAGTAGAGTAGCTGCTCACCTTAAATAGGTCAATACAGACTCCACATTAGAAAGCGGCCCGTATGAGTATTGTTGCTCACCAATATTGTCTGAAAAACTTGGGGTGAGATTTTAACTTTATGTTATCTGACGGTCAGCGACCCATTTGTCTTTGGATATATGTAGGTACATACATATGTTCTGCGAATCAAATNTACGTTATTTTTCAGACCCATTTTCATAATACTTACATACATAACATTGCAATAAAATGTAATTTTCCGAACGAAGAAAGTGTAGCCTTGATCTCTTGTATGACAGAAAGTCACTTTTACATCTGACGCTAGCAAGTGTTTTCTTTTCATCTAGAAGCCGAAACTTCTACAGATTCTTTCGATAGTTCTAGACCAGCGTTGCCACTTTGGTCATTTTTAACCAAAATTGGTAATTTGTTTCTTCCTTATCAAATTTGGTAAATTTTCAATGTGTTAAATTTTTCGTTTTGATCCTACTTGTTTGGTGAGTAGAGTAGCTGCTCACCTTAAATATAGGTCAATACAGACTCCACATTAGAAAGCGGCCCGTATGAGTATTGTTCCTCACCAATATTGTCTGAAAAACTTGGGGTGAGATTTTAACTTTATGTTATCTGACGGTCAGCGACCCATTTGTCTTTGGATATATGTAGGTACATACATATGTTCTGCGAATCAAATAAATTTGGCAATTTTTTTGTTGAATTTGGTAACTTTTTCGGGTGATATTAGCAAAAAATTAAATAAATATTATGCCACCACTTTTCTAGATCATCAAGTTCTTCTTGGATGTAAGGTTTTGGCTTTCCCGACGCTATTTCTTCTAAATCGCGCTCACCGCGCTTACTTCATTAATGATTTTTTCGAATGACAGGGCAAAAATGTTTGGAATACGCTCTTCCTTAGAATGCATTAAGTGTCTCCTAGTCGCTTCTAAGTCTGCACAAATCATTTTTTTTTAACGTTAACACATTAACTCCGAACCTCTTGCGGCTTCTTTTATCACTGACCCACTGTCTCAGGTATTGACAACATACATAGTGTTTAGGCCTCCACGCTAAATCAAGTACTTAAAGTAAATTATCGGGTGTACCACCCTAATGTTAATTTAACAGATGCACACATGTATGTATGTATGTATGTGAAACAAGACAAAAAGAAAAACTGCACTTTTCCTGTCAGTGCACCTTCGTTAAATTTCCCCTGAAAACGGAACTCTTCAAACCGTTTAGAGGGTTCGACTTCAGTTTCTAACTTTTTAAACTTTCTATTGGATTTCAATCACCAGCGATTACGGACGTTCCGCCACCACACCACTTCATAATCAAGGTAATATTGTAAGCCCCCTTGAATTTTAATATACCTATTAAATAAATCGTTNTAACGTTAACACATTAACTCCGAACCTCTTGCGGCTTCTTTTATCACTGACCCACTGTCTCAGGTATTGACAACATACATAGTTTAAAAACAGTTTGTGGCATCCAGAACTTGCATTTATTAAAAATTGTTAATTTTTTTTTTAAATCTCTTNCACTGGTGCACTTATCGAGTCTATACCCACTAAGTCGCCAGGGTTTTTCACATAGTTTAAAAACAGTTTGTGGCATCCAGAACTTGCATTTATTAAAAATTTTTAATTTTTTTTTTTAATCTCTTTGAGGCTTTCGGAACCTATTAACTATGTATTCCACACAAATGTAACCAAATGCATTTGGCTCTTTGAGACAACTTCTTCGCGAAATGTGGCACCAAAAAACATTGTTCAAAGTGTTGACCTGTGTAATGAATGCGAGAGAAAATTTATACCGAAAAGAAATCCCGATTTTTTTATTTTGAAATAAAAAATATTTAGAGGTCGCTCAAAGCGCCCAAAGTTTTCCATGTATTTTATATGGGGAAAAACCACTTTTCGTAAAAACGGTATATAATTCTTAAAAATCAAAATTTTTCTACCGGAAAACTTGGTTTATTTGCAGGAGATTCCCAGTAAAAATACCCAATTGTTCATTTAACCATTTTTTCATCGCAACTATAATTTATAGGTCAGCCAAAAACCCATAAAAACCCCGAAAAATGCAACGGACGGACCAATAAAAAATAGTTAGTACTAAAAAAATGGTTAAATAACCAATTGGGTTCTCTTGAAGAGAACCAGAGTCTTCCGATCGAAAAATATTAATTTTCAAGAATTCTATACCATTTCTACGAAAAGTTTTTTTTCCCTATATAAAAATACATGGAAAACTTTGTATAGAATCTTTGTCTTCTTTCCCTATTTTCAGACTACCGGATATATAGAAATGATCTACAATTTTCACTCTTATATTCCCTTTGTGTATGTTTCTTTTTTACCACCCTAGTACTGTCACTTATTTTCATTACAATATTTGACAGGTCAGAGATAATTCTCGCTACAATTATAAAATTCGATTAGGTCTCTAAACATTAGTATGTTTATGCGAGTATTCATGGGCTTTCGTGCGTAGTGTCCAACCTTTCACCGCATCCACTCGAGTCAGGCAAACAAATCAAATGATTGCAACCTTGGGAAGGAGGTGGTGGATTGTCATGCATACATTTTGGCCAATGGCTTTATTCCAGCTATTTGGTGGCAATCGTAAACTTTCCTCGTTATAGCACAATTCGCGTATAATTATGTTAATGGGTGATTGATTTCGTGACATACAGTTTTATAAACGTGCATGAATTTGCTCGGCGGGAAAAACGTGAGCTGGTGGTAATGATTATTATTTTGGAAGTGTTGTCTGTCTTAATAAATGGTGACCGTCATAGCCGAGCACATATTAAGAAATGTATACAGTTAGTTGGTAGGACTCTGATTTGAAAGCTGCTCAGAGCCAAACACATAAAATAGTTTTCTAACAAAAACTTGGGAAAACTTTGTTTTTATTTACAAGTATCCATCAGTGCAATAAGAACACTTATTTAAATGTTTTAAAAGCAGATAAAGTCGCGAATTTATTCCAAACTTTATTTCGAACTTGTTTGCAAGTCTTTTCTGGTCACTGATGTAATCAAAGCATCGAAGATCGTCCAGACACTGCTCGGGTCTGTTCCCTCATCACTTCCAGAGTGGAATAATGGGTACCAACTCCTCGATTAAACTAATTTCACTTAGCTTATCTTAAGTGAACTACATGCACGTATTTCCCCCTGAGAACATATTCTACTTCTTCGCGTCCCTAATTCACTTAAGCTTTATAAAAAATCCAGTAAGTCTTTTCTTCGAGAGCGATCTCTGTTTTTTAAGTACCTGAAGTTTATGCTTCTTATTTTGTATCTATAATTCGCCCTTCGAGTGAAGGAGAAAGGAGATCGCCCGCAAAGGTAGAGGTCCGCTGTACCCAGATAAAGCTTAGTAGCTCCATAGGTGTGTGGGCGAGGATTTAGGTGAGGAAGATGTGCAAGTAACTTTTTGGAATGGAATGCCACACGTGACCAAGAGGAGGCGCTTTGGGATGGAAAAACACAAACGGTTTAACATATTGACTGAGTACACCCCGATGACCTCATAAGCGGCATGTATTTTTTCCCCTTTCCTTCAAATGTTTGTCAGTTTGGGCCGATACCAAAAGAACTGCGTCCGTTGCCTATTTTTCTTTTTAAAGTTGTTGCAGTTGATCACCGCAAGTCTTTTTTTCTATTTTGCTCGTTTGAGCCAGTGCTTTTTTGTCCATTCAAGGGCGCCGAGTGGCTAATTTTAAATTATTACTAAAAAAACGGTTAGAGAGTTAATCACTTTGAAGCTGGCCTTTCTAGTACTTCAGCCTGATGAACTGCGGGCCAACTGAAAATTGCAAGTAGAAAATTTTTGTGGTAGATCTATCCTACATCCTTGCACCGTCTGTGTGCCCACAGAGCACGTACCAGGGATTAAAGTCAAACAGCCCGTTTGTCCAGTCTTCACGATCTGTGATTTTTACAAGAAGTTGCTGACAAATCCCACGGCCCATATCTTTCAACACTAGTATCTACCCAAGGATACTTGTATGGAACTTCTTTTTATAAAATGTCTCGTTCAAAGTAGCAGCTCTACCGATGCTGCTGCTGATTTAACTAAAATTTTGAGGAAATGTCCAACATAGAAATCTATAGTCGAAATGTAGCAAGTTCTCATTGTTCCTGTAGGCCATGCCAAACTTTATAATATGTTGAGATATGTACATACATACTACGCAATCGAATGAACACTTTTAAGGCAAATCCATTCCGTCATCCTTAAGTTGAGGGGCTCTAACAAACCATATTTTGCAGAGCCGCGCGAGGACCATGTGGGTTTCATACGAGTTTTATAAGTTGGGATTTCTATTTGAGACCTCGCCATAGAATTCAAACAATATCTTTTCAAGTATTACCGATCGAATGTTTAGTTTCTACTTTATAGTAAACGGTATGAGAACAGCTTTCTGTGAGTTTTGCTGAGGACTTTGAGGGCCACGAAGATAGGACTGCTGATGCTTCCCGTAGTTATTATCATCGTAACTACACTTATATAGATTTATTAGGAGGTCGTCTGTTAGGAGGGACCAAAGCAAGGAGCTACACCACCCTATGGGCAGTCCCTCACGGCTCTAGTTTTCGCGAAAATATTATCCAAATGCATTGTAATTACGCTATTGTTATAGAATCCCTGTCACTTCTGTCTTACCATGATGGTGCCGTTCTGGAAACATGCCACTTATACAACATTTGCAATGTTATAGACACACTGAGCCTTAACACACCGTTAGATGTAGTTTATTTCACATGGGCGAGCTATGAAAACTTAGTTATCATACTCTACTTGTGTGCTGGGTGTAGCAATTTGTACGAGTAAATTTTTTCGGGACACCGCTTCTCATTCCTACAGACCATACATGCGTATGAGGTTAACTGACATTCACGAAAGGTGAGAGTGAATTAGGAAAATGGAAAATTAAGCTAAATTGGTTTATGTTTAATGGGTGCAAGTGTTTATTTATAGAGTAGTGCAATGTAGATGACGTTGAATTTGAATAGTGATAAAGGAGTGAGTAAGGCTGTAGGGCATCGAAGAAGAGTGATAAAGAAATCATGAGCAATCAAAAACGTTTAAATTTTCCAAGCATGCAATTGCGTAGGTAGATATATGTATGTAAAATTACCATTAACAGTAATCAATCAAATGCATATGGTCTTATTCAATTTTTACTACTTTGCTCTACATACAATCAAAAATCAATTAAATGCCATTTTTACAAGAACTCGATTGCTCAAAATCGTCGGCTAATTGCTTCCCTAGAGTGTGAGCGATGCGTAAGATATGAGTGGTCGGATATAGGCATGTATGTATGTATATATATTAGGGTGTCCCTTATATGGACGAAATTGTTTTTTTTTTTATTACCAAAACCTTTACTCAAATAAACAACTATAACTTCCTATGTTTTTTTTTTTAATCTACGCTTTTTATTCAGTCTGAATTACAGAAACAGAATCTCTAATGCTTAGTGGACATCCGTCTAAAGTTGCAACTAATTTAGACGTTTTAAAATCTGTACTTCATTTTTTTGCCATCATAGCTAAAGAATTTACAGATTGAGATCTGCAAGGCAAAGGCTCTTTCCGGCTTTCTTCAGAGCTTGTTAATTTATTTTGTGATTCTTGTAGTGTTACATAGTTTTGTGAAGCAACTTTTGGCAATAAGCTCTCTGAAGGCCTCTACTTTAGTCTACTTTGCTAGACGTCTGAGCCTTACCATTTTCAATCTCAGCTAACTTTTTGTCTACACCCGCTATGATTATTTTATCTTATTATATTTTACTTTTTTCGGTAGCATCAGCGTGTGCGTCGAATAAATTACCAAATCCTATAAAAACTTCGAGGACTCGAACGGCAGCGGAATTTTTATTTTTTTATTTTTTTAGATTTTCGCTTAAAAAAATATTTTTTTTTCATTAAATATTCAAAAATTTATTTTATTCCTTATTTCTACTTCCCTTTTTATATTAGTTATAAGATTTTATTGCTGAAAAAAATATTTTTTTTAATTTCATCTAATTTTTGGAAATAAAAGTTTTGTTCTTTTTTTAATTCAATTTCTTTTCAACTTAATTTTCTTTTAAATTTGTATGTTATATTGTTTTAAAAATTAAGATATTTTTTTTCATTTTATTATTTACAAAAATACTTTTTATACCCGAGCGCACTTGTGCACAAGGG
>NW_016162345.1:10945-43782 GCF_001687245.7 Rhagoletis zephyria | reverse complement strand
TGTCCGTCTAATAGAGGTGTCCGTTAGGAGAGGTTTCACTGTATATAGAATGAAATTAAATAGTAAAATCAATGAGTAATAGTAAATAAAATGAAATACATTCAAATAAATTAAAATACAGCAAATCAAAATCAAAAATTTATTTCTATTAATAACAAAATAAAAATTATAAAAATTAATTGAAATGAGAAGCAGACAAAATTTTAAATAAATAAACGAAAAAATAAAATGAAATAAAGATTAAATTAAAAAATAAAACAGATAAAATTTAAATTAAAATAAAAAATTAAACAGAACAAAGAAAAAACTAAATGAAATTAAGGAAAATAAAATAAAATGCATTAAAATAAAGCAAAAAAAATTAAATACAAAATAAAAAATTAAACTAAAAAAAAGCAAAATATAAAACGCTAGAAAATAAATAAATTTAATAAAATTAAATTTAAAAAAATCAAAAAGTGAAAGAAAGTTAAATACAGAAATTAAGTAATATCTATATATAAAATAAAAAATAATATTGAATACAAAATAAAATAATACCTAGGCATTATATAAAAATAAAATACAATGAAATCAAATAAAATAAGAAACCGTAAAAATATAATAAACGAAAATGAAGAAAAAATTATATGGTTGAAAAAAGTTTTTACAAAAGTTGGCAATTAGAAAAGTAGATAAATAAGTGTAAGAAGAGTAACTTTAATTTACTTGCGTTCTTCGGTGGCACAAGTCTGAACTTCTTCATTTTGCTCAAATATTTCTGCTAGATCACAATCACGTCAGCTGCGCCTTGAGCTTTGCGGAAGCCACCTTAGGCTGCTGGAAGTTAATATGTAGGGTTTTGAAAACCCAAAATTTTATTCATTAGCACTAGTACATAGCTCCACGCTCTCATATCGAGCCATATCAGCCATCCACCTAATATTAAACACCCATCCTCCAAGCGGATCAGCACACGGCTGATTCTAACCCTGTACTCAACGGGGCTTCTTTTTCAAAAGTTTCCTCCTCCAATGATTCTGGAGCGTAGGGACATTCATTGTTGGTTTCAGAATCAAAGCATCTCCCCGTTGCAACCTGGTACAGAAGGTTCGGCAGCGAGTCAGGTTCTTGGTCGTGAACAAGTAGTACATCCTTTTTCTTTAGAGTTCCGGTTTGGCTTCCATCATTCGAGGAAAATGCCCTCTTTCTGCTACTTTTGTCGCTTGGAATTGTCTGAATATAAGAACCACCGTATCGCCGGTTTTTAACCTGGTTTATATCTAAAAGAGGCCTCTCAACTATCGGGCTTCGAAACTCCCAACAAACTCAGCGAGTGACCCTTGCTGTAGAGACAATTACACTAACTACCATCCTTCGAAGTACTGCATTTACACAGCTGCAAAGTAACTATTTGAGGTCAGGATGTACAATCGTCCACAGAGGGGCCTTAACTTTCTTGCTTTTTCTTGATTCTTCCGATAGGGCGAGTAGTTGGCGTTTTGTTGGACACATTTCAGTCATCCCTTGTCAAGTTGGGTCATCCACTTAGTACCGCCTTCTTAAATTTCGTTCTGAGAACTACTTAGTAGAACCTGCTGAACAGACCGTGACCTCTCAGAAGATATAGGCCGCAGGACATAAGACGGTACCTAAGTAGGCTGCACCGCCCTGAGACGATTTCTGTTAACACCTGAATAGACATTTGCTAGAAGCAGAACCTTTTCCTAGGCATGTGGAAAAACATCTCTACGAACCGAGGAACGAGATCCAGGAATATAACTGGGCGCCAACGATGCATGTAAAGACAGTTCCCAACATTCATAGAGACTTAATGCCAACTAATGATGTAAGTATTTTTAACCAACTGTGTGTACATTTGGGTGATCCAAAAATGCATGTGAAAAAGTAAGGTCGCAGTTTTAATGCTCTCCTCCCCGCTCAAAGTGCTCAAAGTTCTCCATGTATTTTATATGGGGAAAAACCACTTTTCGTAGAAATGGTATAAAATTCTTGAAAATTAATGTCTTTCGATCGGAAAATCCTGGTTCTCTTCAGGAGACTTCAATAACATTACCCAATTATTTACAGCATGAGAGCATTAAAATTCCGACTTTACTTTTTCACATGTATTTTTGGACCATCCACACACAGTTGGTTAAAATTACTTAAATTACTTACATCATTAGTTGGCATTAAATCAAAAACTTTTCATGAAAAAAACTAAAATAAATCAAAAAATGAAGGAACTTGCGCCAAGAAACGCCCACACAATAGTTCATTTCACAAAAAAGAAGAACCTTTTGGCACATTTATCTAGTAATCAATTATATTAGCGGAGATTAAGAAATGTTTTTCATTGATCACTCTGATTTCCTTTTCCACCCGATTTCCTTTGAAATACCTAAATACTTTAGCAGTACTACATACAACTAGCCAGTGAAAGTCAAAAGTTTGGCAAGTTTAGCAGGCGCCAGCGGAAAAAATTAAAATAAAGAAGCAAAAAATGTAAAAAATTACCAAAATTGAAAAGAAATGAAAACATAAAATAAATATGCAGCATACAACCAAAAAATTAGAAACACTTTCAATTTTTCAACTTCCACTCCATACAAATTTTCTGCATTTCGTTATCTCTTTTAACCCTTTCATGCCTGATTTAAATTCGGAAAAACTTCGGAAGTCAACTTATCACCCAAGGCTGCTGTAGTTTGCAACTATAAAAAAGAAGTTGATGCTAGGGTGGCCCTTAAAAAATATATGAAAAATTCTAAATTTGTATGAAAACCCCGTGCACGAAAATTTCAACATATTCAAACAATTTATATGGGTTCCTGCCAAAACATCCAAAGCTTCAAAAATTTTTAATATGATAAATTTGATTTAGATTGTGATTGAGATTGAAGTTGAGGCTAAGACTGAGATTAAGATAAAGATTGATATTAAGACTAATATTTATATTAAGATTCGATTGAGATTAAAGGTTGAGATTAAGGATAACATTAAGATTTGTATTTAGATTAATATTAAAATTAAAGTAGAGATTAAGGCTAAAATTAGGAATAGGATTAAGAATTAGATTATGATTAAGATTAATGCTGAGTTTAAAATTAAGATCGAGGTGAAACTAAGACTAGCATTAAAATCTGGATTAAGATTAATGTTAAAATTAAAATTAAAATTTAGATTGAGATTTGGAGTAAGATTAAAATTAAGACTAAAACTAGGATTAGAATTAAGATTTATGTTATGATTAAGATTAATATTAAGGTTAAAATTTAGATTAAAACTGAGATTAAGATTAAGACTAAGAATAAGATAAAGATTACGATTAAAATTAAGATTACAACTAAGATTAAAACCAAAATTAAGACTAAAATTAAGATTAAGATTAAGATTATGGTTGAGATTAAGATTAAGAATAGGGTTCAGATTGAGATTAAGATTAAGATTAGGGTTAATATTGAGATTTAGACTAAGATTAAGATTAAGCTAATTAAGAATAATGTTAAAATTAAGAAAAATACGCATACATATAAAATGGTGAGGTATACGGGTAATAGGAAGAACAACGAAAAACTGTTTTTTTTACTTTTTCTATAATACCCAATTATGCGAAATTTGTCAAATTTTAATATTTTCGAACACTGGTATCGACTCATAAAAATTATTTTAAAATTTTGTCATGCCGCATATAAAATCTAGATGTTGATATTTTAAGTACCACCCTAGGGAATACTTTAAAATAAAATTTCGCAGTGGCATTAAAAAAAAAATCATAAAAAAAAAACAAAAAAAAAAGATATAAAAATTTTAGCCAAATTTTCTGGGCGGAGCAGAGTAAGAGAAGCTGTATGATATGTCTGTATAAGAAAATGACACAAAACTCGGAAGCCTCAATTTTAGGCCAAATTTGAATATCCTCGAAATCTAAATAAACTTCATACAAGCAAATGTGAACTAATGTTATATTTTTAAAACTCTGTAAATTTTTTTCACGGCTTTTCATAAATAATTTTTCGCAAGCCTTTCCCCACCTCAGCGCCTCTTCAACTCTTAATTTTTTTTATATACTCAACTTCTCTGTATTTTGTTCCATCCTCTTTTCTCATGCCACTATACTGCATTTCTTCATTTACCCAGCTCCTTCTCTTGCTTTCCTTGCTCTCACCGCTGCCTTCCACCTCTTGCGTTCAAGTACAAATTTTATTTTGCTTTGTTCTTCGTTTAATGCATTTCCGTTATTTATCGATGCTTCGCACCTGGCAAATGGATTCAAGCACTACTCATATTTGTTGTTGTTGCAAAAGAATATTGTACAAAACAAAAAAAATACAAAAAATAAATAATAAAACGTTCAGAAAACGTGTTTCATATTGTTCGTGTATGATACTTCAGATCAAAGCGCGTCGACGACTAGCTAAGTGCCGAATGCAGTTAAACCTCATTTCCGCCGTTTGAGTGGAAAACAATTTAAATACCTATTCTGTGATTTATGTAAAAATTTATTTCGTACTCGTACTTGGAAACGGATATTTTGTAATGATTTTTCACGCTCTTATGTTTAATGCATTTGTTTGAAAATATTACATAATTTTTTTTGATTGCTGATTGCTTGTTGTTGATTTTTCTAAGTGATATTTGTTTTGATTAGTAAATTTGGTTTGGGGATAAATTACTGGCTGTATTAATATTAAGTTATATTTGTATACAGATTTTAGTACAGTTTCTTCGATGACAATAAAATATTATTTTTGTTACCACTCTAAGAAATTGACTAAATATTTATCGATATCCATTGAAATATTTGTTTACCAAAGGCATTCTTCAATGAACTTACAAGTGATGTTTTGTCGTAGTCCATTACGCTTATTTGGGTACTTAAAGTTAACATTATAGGCAATATTTTTATGTAAACAAAAATTAAAAGAATGTTAAAATCAATTCATGTCACCTAGACCTTCAATCCCTTCAGCTTGCATCCAAATCCTTAGAGGTGAAGGGAACTTAGTCACTGTCCACGTGATTGTTACAGATTGTTACAGCCGCTGCTTCGCTAAAAAAGTACTTAAAGGTTTTGTAATCGTAACAAAATGTGATCTGTTGCCCAGTCTAATTAAGCTGGCTTTTGGTTGTGGTTTAGGCTTGAAAAGAAAGACATTTTCACGATGCAAACATTGAATAGAATAGTCCATATGGCGTAAGAGGCAAATCGCTAGGTTAGGTTATGTTGAAATGGCTAGAGAGAGTGCCTCCCCCTTACACTTAGGCCAAGAAAAGGCCCATTGTGATACCAAATGCAATCTTCGTTCCCCTATGGTGTTGCGACGCTTACTCGGGATCAAACCAATCCGTTAACGTAATAAATTTCGATACTGCTCTAATATTGATTTCCGATATCTCCGTAACGTCTTTTGCTGAGTTGCTGAGGTGTTGTAACTCTCCTCTTCTTCTTCGCGCATTCACTCCCAATGTCGAGGTATGTGTGCCGTTTAGACAGTGAATTTTAGGAACTCTTTTGATAATAGATATCTAGGTCAGTTTTAACCCTAGGAGTATGTATGGTGCTATCCCTAACATGTAGTTTGAAAGTGGCCATGGCTATACCTATCATGCCCGTCCCCGGAAGGATAGGGCAGTCGTACCATTCTTCGCCAGTTCGTCAGCTTTGCAGTTGCCTCCAATATCTCGGTGTGCAGGCAAGCATATGATTGGTATTCTATAACGTTGGGCCATCTCCTTTAGAGACTTGCGGCATTTAGTGAAGGACTTTGTGTTGTCTACGCATGAGTGTACAGATTTCAGGATTGCTGACCTTCCTTTGCTCCTTGGGTCTTCCTCCCTGATGCCGAGTGGCCTCCTATATAGCCAGCACCTGCGCCTGGTATACACTGCAGTGGTCGGAAAGCGAAAATATGCTTCTAGCTCCAGCTTCGGGGAGAAGATCCTGGCCCGATCTTTCCGTTGAGTTTACAGTGTTGCGTATGTAGTGAGGCCTGTTGTCACAGTCCTTTCGAGTTGGCATGATAATTTTATAGTTTTTGGTGAAGGTATTTGATGGTAGACAGTAGCCAGTACTTGCAGGTGTCGGCATGAGCGCTCTCATCCCTAGAATTTTCGAGTGGCCTTATGTACCATCAATCCAGGAACCTGTCTCTCCAAGTCTTAGGGATGCAACAGCGGCTATTTCCCGAGCAACTATCAAAGCGGGACAGATGTAGAATCGCGTTAAGAGCTTCAGTAGGGAAAGATCATGTATAGCTCCGCACTCATTTGTACCCTTTGAAATTTTTTGAGCGCTTTTGTCTTACTAATGGTAGGCCAACATACTAGGGCGCAGTAGAGCAGAATTGAGTGAACAATGGCAGTGTAGATCCAGTGAACTATCTTGGGTGCGAATCTCCACGATACCTTCCTTATGTCCTTCTCGATGCGTTCTATTGTGTGGTCATTCCAGAGTGCAATTCCCTTTATTTCTAGCGATCGCTAAATTTTTGAGACTAGCGATTCAGAGCAGTCTCCGTGTCGTCAGAAGTCTTTCCAGTGTCTTAAGTAGAACAAAGGAAAGGCTAATAGGCTTAAAATCGCCAGGTTTAGTATGAGAGGCTCTGCCTGCCTACTTGACTTCTGTGAGAAATTACTAAAAAATTAGAGTTTTCAAGATGGGTGTTATATTGCAGAGAGGCAATCGAATAACGCCAATATTTTGAAATTTAAATTCCATTTGAGTTTTAAGGCTTCGACAGAAATTACTGTGAAGGATGGTTGGGAAGGATAATCACTCAAACAAATCTATTTAATACCGAAATTTTAATATTTTTCAACGGAAAATTTTTCAAATAGCGAGCTCTTTCGAAGAGTCAATTCATATCTAAAAAAAAAAAACCGACACACATGTCTCATCAGCTAGCCACGTTTGACTAATTAACGCTAATGACTAATTAAGCTAAAAGCTTTTCAATTTAAATACCACAACAAATGGCTATCCACTGGGAAACCATAAACATAAATTGACTGATTATTAAAATTTTTTCCGATGCACATACAAAATGCAACCATTTATATGGTAGGCGCTGAAAAAAAACCGCACAAAATCAGCGAAAAAAGCAATTGCCTTAACGCTTTATCCTTTGTGGATGGGCGAAAATTACGAGCTTATACCCAGGAGTGGCCCCTCATTGTCTATGGGCAAACAAAGAGCAATCTCTGGGGACCATTTTCAGTAAGGCAGCATAATTTTTTTTCTTTGCAATTTTAGCATATTAGCTTCCCACTCAATGTGACTTCTTGGCGTGGAAAGTATAAAACCGCAATTTCAAAAATGTGGCTTTTGTGGTTTGATGGCAATGAGGTGGGCGGCATTGCCTATCAGATTATGAGTTTGTGTGTTTGTCTATTAACTGTGCATTTAGTACACGATGTGTAGGTGTTATTTGTGTGCAGCCAATTGTCCTTTCGCATTAGTGTTCACACCTCAAAATTTGGCGCGTCGCCCGCATTCGAGTGCATTTGGTTGGCAGTTTCGTGGCATTCGCTGTGATAGACTACGAGGATTTTTTTTTCAACATTTCCCAGTTCATTGCACTTGTTTGGCATTTTGCGTGGCTACGGCTTCAAATTGCGAGGTTATTAAAAATATTAAAAAATATATAGCATACCATTTTTTGCGAGGAGAATTTTCCTTTAGAAATTGTTCCGGCTTTTTTTATGAGATTTGCCTTCTTAGTTAATGAGTAAAATTTAATGCATTGAAGGGTTGCATGTTATTAGAAAATTGCACATTTGGCTTGCATGCTCTAGTAACCTTAATTTTAGCTGCAATTGCAATCGAAATATCTTACGATTTCGCTCTTTCATTAGAATTTGTGCACTAAAAGCGATTGAAAGGCAATTGAATCGCTTTCATATATGAATACGGCTTTTAAAGCTGGAAAAATTATCAATTTGTTTTTGTAATTTATTCACATATATACAAACTTAAAGCTACTAAGATTATCTAACGAATTTGCTGCTTTAAAACTTTGCCAACTCTGTGCCCTTCAAATGCTCCGCGCTGAACCGAATTCGTAACATAGTTTTGTACATACATTTGTATGCTTTTTAAAGGACGCATATTTTATACATTGGTGTAGATACATATGTAACTAGTATGTCTCCCAAAAAAACACTTTAACTATTTATTAATTTGCTTGCTTGGTAATGTAATATGTCAGCCATAATTGCCTTTTTAACGCCATAATTAACAATTCACCAATTAAGTGCTTATTAAATAACTGCAGTGTAACAAAAAATAGCCCATAAATAACTGTTTACATGCAGTAAAACTATACAAGTATGTATTTATATAAAGGAATGAATAACACACACACATTCACATACATTCCAAAGGCCAATAATAAAGTGGCATGCATTTTTCAAAAGCAATTACCACTTCTGCCAGATAAATCATTTTTAATTGACCAGCTTGGTTAGCAAAATGATTTCATATTTGCAATTAGTTTAGAAATAAATTAATTTAATTTTTTTTCATTTTATTTAGTAAAAGTACAAAAAAAAATAGTATTAATTTTTTTTCTTTTCTATTTTATGTGGGTTGGGGGTTTTAAATGCGTCGTCGCAGCGGTGGTATGCTCATAGACTAAAATACTATTTCACATAAGTACATATTAGGTGATGTATATTATTATTAGTACCAGGTTGACCGACATTTGCTCGGAGTGCACTGCATTTTTAAAAATTTTCAAGGTTTGGTTGTCAAATTATGCTCATCTGGATAGCTTAGTTTATAAATACTTTTTTATGTAACATTGTTAATGGAATTTATTACATACGTATTATACATAATTATTAGATCTCATCCGATACACGTTTCGATAAAGATGATGTCGATAAAAAAATATTATCAAGACGTTAATATTTTTGCCTCATAAGAATCTCGTTATTCAGTGAAAGCAAATCAAAAAAAAAAACTTTTAATACACAATGTTGATAAGCAAAACTATCGTAAATTTTGTAGCCTACTGAGTTCCTCAGCATTCTATACAGAGAATATTTTGTGAACAATTAAAAAAAAATTCCTTTTGAAGCTATTAAATTAAATAAATATCTTACATTACTTACTTATATACATACATAAAATATGCGCATTGGAATTAATAAAATAAAAATTTTTATTAAAAAAAGTGGCAACCCTCTACGAAAATATTTCTGGATTAATGTGCTCAAAAATACCTTTTACTTGATGTCCATCTTAGGTTATTTTAGTTAAATTTTTAGAATCGAATATAAGTGGCAACCTTACACTAATACCTTAAGCGATAACAATTACTACTATATAAGCGAAGAACTGTTGAAGAGCATTCTTTTACCTTTTATAAATAGTAATAGTTTATATTAATTTTCTAAACAAAAAATTAAATAAATGGACGATGAAAACCAAGTGGAAATCCTATCCAAAAATATCTTGAGCTTTGAGGATTTTTAAAATGCTTTCCATTTAATACCCAAATTATGATATTTTATTTTATTTGTAACTAACGAATAGATGGCAACCTTATGAGAATCTTATCGATGATGGTATCTATCTAAATAACTTTAGAATGCAAAACACGATCGATATCGATAGCCGTTAGTTTCTGAAGTATTAATTTTACTGAGGTGATAGCGAAGGGTACATTGTACAGTGTTGTACCCAGAAAGTGTCCAGCATTTCTTTTGTGAGTGTCCAGGCCTTTCGAATATTAGATATATAACACATAGGCAAACACCTCGTACCACAACTAACCGATCTATTAGAAGCTATAATTAGCGCAATCGGTAGATTCATTACAGGATCAAAATGATTAGACCTAGCAACATAGGATGTGCATTCGCTTTTTTAGAATTTTGATTGGAAATAGCAAAAATCTTGTTCATTATGCTCTAAAAGCAATCTGTGTGAAATATTACAATTTTTAGTCAATATCTTAGGCTCGCCCAAGTCTATTAAAGTTCAATATGGCCAAAAAAATAAAAATTAATAAATAAATTTTTTTACTAAAATTGCAATAATCTTCTAAAGTATTAATAATAATAATAATAGATTGGCGCTTACACATATGTTAGTGTTTGGCCGAGCTTCTCCTCCGATTTGTGGCGTGCGCCTTGATGTTGTCACACAAAGCGGAGGGACCTACAGTTTTACGCCGACTCCGAACGGCGATTGTATTTTTATGAGAAGCTGTTTTTCATGGCAGAAATACACTCGGAGGTTTGCCATTGCCTGCCGAGGGACGACCGCTGTTAAGAAAAAACCTTCTAAAGTATTAGTCCTACATAATTTGGTATATGGACCTTTTTTGTAGAGAATCGAAGTTAGCTAAGAAAAATTTTTTTTAGTACTTGAACTTTAATGAACTTGGGCGAGCCTAGGATATTGACCAAAAATTTTCACATTGCACACAGATATTTTTTAGAGCACAATGAACGATATTTTTGCTATTACCAATCAAAATTCTAAAAAAGCGGATTTTCGGCCCACGCTAATGTACATTAAATTAATTTGTGTAATCTCTCTGTCCCAATTCGATACTGCTCTGATTGGCAGTTAAACTATTTGCGGGACATTAATTATCCATCTGCCTATAACACCTACTTACGTATACATACATATTTGTACATACATACTTATGTACTTACTTATATACATACATACATATATAAGTAGGTTAATGTAAAAGTTTGTATGCTCAGGAGCAAGGAAATGCCGAAAAATAGGCGCATCATAAGTAACAAATTATCCACAAAATGAGGCTTTTGGAGAAACCACAAAAAATTCTTCAACATGCAACCGACGAATATTAGACACGACACTTATAATACAAAACAACAATAACAACTCCATCAGCTATAACAAAATTACCACTTACTTGAAAACGACAGCTAAATGAGCCTTCACATTGCTGCAACAACGGTGTAGTAGGCGAGCTAAGCTGGACTGCCTTCTGCGGCTGATCAAGCAAGCGCTCCTCCAATTGTAGCCATAAGTAACCAGAATTTATGTGTGCGCCTATGTATGCAAGTGTAGGTGTGAATTTTAGTTTCTTGTTGTTGCATAATGGTTACTTGTTCGCCTAACTACTGAACAAACGTGCATTGAGTCCTTGTCACTCACACCGCATTGTTGTTGCTTGCTTGTTTACCAAAAGTGGCTGCTTCTTAGGGACTCCATACAAATTTTCCTTCACTTTTTTTTACGACTATTTGCACCTTTTGTTTGCTCATTCGCTGGTTTACGTACATACGTTTAATATGCAATGATGACGATGACGAAAATTTTGTGAGTAGTAAGAAATGGACGCGAGACGTTGACAGCTGAGTGAATAATTATTAATAATTATCAAGATTGACGCACTTTTGAGGTTGAAGCGCAGGCATTGGAGGTTTTAGATTGTGCGGCAAGGATATATGCGCATACTAAAATGGATATAAATGTATGTATGTATGTATGTAGGTATGCCTGTTACTAAATCCATGGCTGCCTTTTTTTGGGGTATGAATGGAGTCAGTGAACTGTCGAGTGGATAATTAAGTAAAAAGAATGTGACCGTACAAATCTTATTTATTGTAATTTTTTTTATCCATTCCTAAGGGGTTGAGTTGCATTTATTCCAATATTTTTTTTTCTGAGGGGCATACAGGTTATCCCAACCTCCGTACTTCAGGTGGTTTTTATGAGAAGCGTTTTCATGAAAAATTTATCTCAGCGGTGCGACCGATATTTAAAGATTTGTTCTCATGACTCATGGATGTTGTTCCGGACTGTAATTGCGTTCCACCAAGTTGCAATACACACCTCTAAGCAGTTCACTCCCAAATACACATAGATAACTCAATTCTTAGCCACAAGTATATTCATTTTTAGAACCTAAGTGGAAGAAGGTATGTACGTACATGGAAGTAACCTGTACTCTTTTAACGATCCAAGCAATCGCAAAAAATCTGACTACATCTGTCCTTCGCTTCTCTTCAAGAAAAACTTCGGCACGATGTTTCCACGAACGCTACGAATTATCTCTTTTTACAGACGGCTTAAAAATGCGATTGAGGCGAAGGGTAGCGATTTTTTTTAACTGACCTCCAAATCAAAGAGTCTATACGACTACCGAATTCGTCCAGTGTTTTTCAGGCAGAGATCTTAGCCATCAAAGAGGCGTGCCAAATAATTTATCCCCGAAGCTGGTAGGTACCATATTCCAAGCTGGATAGCCAGGCAGCGATCAAGGTACTTGGCTCTGTCAGCACCACACCCAGCATTTTAAAACAAAGCCGAGAGAGCATAGCAGAATTCATGGCAATGAGATGGCCAACGAGATAGCCAGGAATGGGTCGGATTTGGATGTCCCAGAGAAAACGGTGGCTAAAAGTGTGTGGAAAGGTCTAAAATCTTGCACAGTCTGTGGCCCACCTATTACGCAAAACGCACCGCATTTCTCATCAAACTGAACAGAAGGGATTTGTCTCGACTAACTGCCGTTTACAGAGGCCACAGGCGGCAATACCGCGACTGGAGTACAACACTACTTGTCGTAGCTGCATTTCATCAGATGCAAAAGAAACGGTGGAGAATTTGCTTCGTAATTGCCAGAGCTAAGTAGGACTAGAATCAGAGTTCTAGGCAAACCCTGCAACCACGGTTTTACAGACAAAAGTGATAATAACCCATAAGGTCTTCAACTCCACATGTTGGATTTTAGATAAATATTTAATCGATTTCTGCTGGTAACATAATTTGAAATTCGATATTTTTGTCTTAGTTGCAAATAAACAACGGCCTTTCAAAGATTAAATTAGTTGACCTTAAATTCAGCTTACTTCGGTTTTTTTTTAAATATTTTTTTTTTCCAATTTATTGCCAACTTAATCACGTTTAATAACTCAAGTGTATTAGAATGTTTTTGGTCCTCTGTTTTCGTCGTAACATTTTTTAGTAAAAAATTGTGAAAAATTGCAGAACATGTGTTTAAAAAACTTTGTATGAAATAAAAAACTTGTATTAAAAAAGTGATTAAAAAATGTTGTCGCGCAATGCCCATATGGCCGCACTTGAAAGCAGCACAATGCGTTGGCAAAAAGACACCGTATAATCCTTGAGCCGCAAATACAAACCAATTCATGTCCAACCACCTCTTAATAACACAAGAACACAAACAGTTCAAGCTGGTAAATACATACATTCGTACTACGGCGACAAGCAACACCAACAGAAGCAAAAGCTTTCAAGGTAACTCAACGCCATAGCACAGCTTATCATTCTGCATGCAAATACAATACACAAACAAATTTTTCCCACCCACTAAACAAGCCACAGGAGCTCTGCTGGCTGCTGGTATTCAATTTTCGCTGCTGCTGGCCTTTTCCGCTGGTTGGTTATGCAACTTTTTTATGTCAATATTATTTTCAGGCTTTTTGAAAAAAGTTGTTTAGTCTTATTGAAACAAGCTGTCATTTGCTAGGTAAAGTAAATGCAAAAGTATACACATTCTTTTAGTGGCTTAATGAAAAGCTGTTTTTTTTTTCTTTCTCAAAAGCCAAATTGCGCGCCTCCTCTGTTTTCTTAATTCATTTCATAATTCTATGAGTTTGCTTAAGCAGCATTTGTTGTTGGAAACGCTTTTGTGGTAGTCAAGCGTTTAGAAAAGGATGTATTAAAAGATTTTGTTCTTCTTTTCAGCTTGCTTGTCGCTCTTTTATTTAAGAAAGTTGTAAAAAGCTTATTCATACAAATTTTAATTGAAAATTTATGCTTTCTTGTAAAATGAGGAAATGATTTAATTTTGTATAAATAAATAGTACTTAAGAGGAGAAAGCGTAATTCCCATAAGTAAATATTAGGGATGTCCTTTTTTTATAAGCACTCGTAGTAAAACTCTTTATGTGTCGAGATTTTCAAGCTTACGGATACTTAATTTAATATTCACTAAAATAGCAGACTTTGCGAGAGCGACAGACTCTACGCACGGTTAAATATCTTAGCAACTTCTAAAAAATTTCTTTGTAAATATAACAGCGGAAGTTTACAAAGCCTCCCTTGGCCTCCATGCCTCCCCTTCTTTTTACTTTAAGTCCGCATCGTTGGTCTGTCAAGAAACAGAGACGATTGGGATATAAATATTTGATATAAACACCAAGGTTAAACTCTAGCTCTCTCCCTGGAAAAACTATCAGCTTTTATACTACGTTCTACACCGTCATGATTGGAAATCCATTAAGGCGGATCGTAAACCCAGACCATACATTTTTGCTGGGATTATTCAATTACAGAACCAGAGAATTTGTTTTGCTTCTATGTATGTACATAAGCCCAGGAGCTCAGGGCTCAACTCTTGAAGAGATTATCCCAGCCGTAAGAGGTGGATGCCAACCTCAGAAACCCTTTAATCGCGAAAGCTGAACATTTTTAGGAAAAAATGTTGAGAAGATTGTACCGCCAACCGGCTCCGATATCGTCGGTGTACGGCTTTGTGAGCCTAAGGCTTCTTTGAGCATCCCTAAAAAATCTGGCGGTTCCACATGATCTAGTGCGCTCACTGAGCTGAGACGAGCCAAACTCTTTTCTCGTATGGTAGGACTACCTCTTGATTTGTTACTTAATATGTCATTCGTATGCCTGCAAAATATACAACTAAGTCGGGCCACTTGGAAAGTTCAGGCGCTCACCGACATCGTCAGTGAGCCCAAGCGTCTTATGGTCGGTTATTCATCAAAATAGATGACACACAGTCTATCGAACAAATAATTGCTTCCTTGAGATCAGCCCACTTTGCCTTGAAAATTCTGAAGTAGGCTGTTTTTTTTTCAGTAAGTCTGGGGTTAATGGAGAGTTCCATACAATAAAAACCTCCATCATAGACACAGAGTTCACTGATTCGTCCTTCCTTCCATCCATCTGCAGGCTCCCACACACTCAACCCTTGCTCGGAGATGAAGTAGAAGGTTTCAAGTACTGGAGTGTTGCAAAGGATCCCACTGATCCCAAGGAGAGCGAACCGTTGCATTCTCTCTAACTCACTCCAAAGTACTTGATTCCAAATATTAGAGAGCGCAGGGAAACGCTTCCAATTAACTAGAGGATAGAGATCGCATAGATTATCTTCTATTTCCCAGGGAATAGATCAAGTTTTGTTTTATTAGGATTGACGGCGAGTTTTTTACTTATCTGCAGTTGAGGGATCAGCAAGTTTTTGCAAGTTTGAATCAGGCCATAAATAAGATTTATAAGTACTTACTTGTGAAGTATTCGTGTACATATTTTCTAATATAGGCGGCGAGCACCAGAGTATGCTTTACAACATAAAATATTTGTATCTTCTGCAGATTCTGAAAAACAAAATTGTACAAATTCCAATAATATATAAAAGGACACCCCTAATGAATCTCTTTAGTAGCGCGTGTATGTAAGCCTTTTTGGCATTAATTCATTTCCCTTTTGACCACGCATGTGCTAACTTCCTTTTCCACTTTTTCTGGCTTTCAGCTAAAAAAATGTCCTTCCACTGCCTATTTATTATTTAATCATAAACATACATTCATATGTATGCATGTATGTATGTATTTGGCTTTTTTCTGACTTTCCTCAGCATTCATATTTCGTTTTTTTCTTTTGCAATTGCGCGTAATTACGAATATTAATCTGTTCGCTTTCATTTTTATATGCTTTTTTCTTTAATATTTTGCTACTTTCAATTAGACATGTTTGGATATGTGTTTGTACAAATGTACATATGTATGTATAGATATTTTTTTCTTTTATCCAGCCTCCGGTGAAAGTGTTGCTCAAATTGCGCTGCGCTCCGGTTATTTGCCACACAATCGCCATATCCTTGCGCGGGTAAGACACCGATTTTTGTAGTTTGTGTTGTTGTTGCTGCAAGGTTGTTTTTCCCCACTGTTGGTTATAAGTTTTTTACATGTTAATTTGACATTTTGCGTTTATGCCATGAATGACATTTTCCAATTAACGCGAGGGCGATTGTGAAAAAACAACACGGTGCAGCAAGGACGAAGAGTGAAGGATATTAGTGAAGAATAAAAAAATTGATTTTGTTTAGATTTGCTTTATGGAAAATAAGTAATTTAAGAATAGCAATTGGTAGCAGTTATAAATGCTGCATTTTACGGAAAATAGTTTTTTTCTTTCAACAAAAAAAAAAATCTGATTACAAAAATCTACCACAAAAATGAATTTAATCAACAGTTACAGAATTCTTGGATTCATAATTATATATGCATTTGTATGTGTGTGGATATGTATGTTTGTACATTTGTTTGTATGCATTGCTCCTATACGACATTTTATAGCAAGGTAATCCGTTATCCTGTTTCCGCTTTGAGGCAAGCAGCAGATGTCGCCTTTGCAGGCAGTGGTGAATAACAAATTTGAGTTTTTGGTTGCAACCATGGTGAATTGCTGTGCTTCTGGTTTGGAAATCTGCTACATTCATTCAACTGAGGTGGTGAAATTACATGTAAAAACAAAATATTAAAAAAATCGAAAAAAGAAGAAATATGAAAGAAATTTAGTATGAAAAATAAAGTCTTAATACAACGAAATAAAATTAAATAAAGCTAAAATAATATGTAACTATAATGAGATATAACAAAAGTTAACAAAGTAAATTAAGTAAAAAATGAAATATAATAAAAAATAGAAACAAAGTAAAATCAAATCAAGTAAAACTAAAATTAAAGGTAATTAGAAAATAATAACTAAATAAATAAAGTAAAAAAGAAAATGAAATAAAACAAAGAAAATAAAATAAAATAAAAAGTGAAATATAATTAAATATAAAATGAGACCAAATGTGTTACTACATATTGTTAAAAATAAAAATAAAAAAAAATTAAGTCATTAAATCAAATATAAAATAAATTAAAATGAACAAAAAATTGAATAAAATAAGAAAATTAAACAAAAAAAATTAAAGTTATATTAAATAAAAATAAAAATAAAATACAATGAAATAAAGAAATAAATAAAAGAAAAGTAAATATTACTAAATAAAAAAATAAAATAAATTAATATTTGAAAATCAAAATACAAATAGAAAATAAAATATATTAAAATAAGATAAAATAAAACAAAATGAAACAAAACGCAACAAAATAAAATTTTAACAAAATAAAAATCAAGTAGACAATTTTAAAGTAAAAATAAACAAAGAATTAAGTAAAAATAAATAAATAAGGTTAGGTAAAATAAAATACAGCAAAATAAAATGAAATAAAACAAAATAAAAAGCAATAAAATTGAAAAGCAAAACAAAAGATAGCGTTAAAAAATAAAAAATTATATAACGAAAAAATTAAAAAAATAATTAAATAAAAAATAAAGTAAAATAAAAATGAAGAACCAATTTTTAAAGGATTAAGGAAGGCGAAAAAAATATAAAAAAAACAGAGCAAAAGCAAATATAAAAACAGCTAGAGGAACCGCGTGTCTAACGAGCAGGCCAGGGAAGGAACCAGTGAAACGTTATCACTGGATAAAGGGCGGCTGGGAGTGCCATTGACAACTTGCGGTACACTCTTGGATAGATGGGCCTCAGGGCAGTTCAGCGCGCGCTGGGCGAATACCACGCCATGCGCGATCGCAAGGTCCTTTTGGTCGAGGGTGGACCAGGAGCGGTCGAGGGCACTCCTCACACTCACAAAGCCACAGCTCTCACTTCTGTTGGGGGTTTTAATGGATCACGATCCTATCGATATCCACGCAGTAAGGCTTACATTCCACCGAACCCCTTATGTCGCAGTTGCCTGGAAGAGAACGCAGTAGAATCACCTCAACTCTACCTTCTTAGATGCCCAGCGTTTGCGAGGCTAAGGTTGAAGTACTTCGCCTCTCACTTTCTAAATAGTCCCGAGAAACTCTGGGGCATTGAGATCAGCCGTATTCGTAAATACGTAATCGGCTCGGAGCGTTTTAACGTTAAAGTCTGGGGGCCGTTCCAAATTGTGGTATCATAAAGGACAATCTTACATTGTCTAAGTAAGATCCGGTTATACGGGGCTGCCACCTTACCTAACCTAACCTAATATGACGAAGGCACAGTTCAGTACTGCTTCGATCACACCATTCCACTTGGCCACCGTTGGCCTTGTAGTTATTTATAAATTTTTTTTTGTCGAGCCGCGTATGTGTGAAACTAGCAAGCACTGCCTTTTTAATACATACATATACATATGAACAATTCTATTGCTATTATGTGCCACAAGTATGACTTTTTCAATTTCTGGATCAATCGGATGTATGCGGAAAATGTATTATATTTTGATTAATGTACATTTACGTACATATGTATGCATATGTGTCTGCACATATGTATGTATGCATCATGAAGCATTTTCACACGCTTTTATCCGAGCAAAAAAGTATTAAAGGGATGTAAGGATGCGCAAGCATACACTGGTGGGCTTTGATGAACTTTGATTGAATCAAGTTTATTTCGAAATGATGCCACTTAGCGGTACACACGCGCACACACCAATGCCCATATTGAGAAACGCATATCAGTGGCAAGCAAATTTTCATGCAAATATGTATGAATGTACGTTTGTATGCATGCTAGTTGTACATATACATACATACATATGTGTAATATAAGCGTGTTACTTTTACAACGCCAAAAGGAAAATTTTATTTAGACTTTCACGCTTACATACTTAGCACTCCTGTTGCAGTTGTAGTGTTCAAAAGCGCCAGGAGGTGTAAGAAATGACAGCGGTGTGGGTAGAGAGCGCATCATCTACATATGTGAAGTATGGAAAAATCAAAAAAAATATAAAAAAAAGAAAACAATTGCACAGCCTGTTCTAACAAGCCATTTCTCACGTAGCCGAGTAACCAGCATATGCGCCTGCTGGTATGCAACGAAAAAATTTAAATGACAATTTGTCTTTACTTCAGCACTTGCCTTTGTTTTTGCTTCTGTTTTTTTCTTTTTTTCTCTTTGGAGCTTGTAACTTTTTACCTTTGACTTGTCATACAAAATTTTGGCATATTGGTGTCAAAATCACGCACACATAAGCTATACACTTACTGGCATCCACACCAACAAAATACTGCCTTTGCTCGTCCGCCTCTCGTGCGCCTTCAATTTTTTTCCTTCCTGTCATCCAAATAAGTGTCATTTAGTCACTTTTATTGCGCTACTGCCATTTTTGCTTATCATTAGTTTAATTGGGCACGTGTGCCGGCTGGCTGGCTGACTGTTGGCAGCGTTGCATGTGTGACGTTTGCGAATTACGAGCTTTTGCTTGTCAGCATTATGTATGTATGTGCATGGCGTTGTGCCATGTGACGCTATCGTTTAATTGGATGTTGTGCTGCTAAGGCCGTGGGTGGTTGAGTTGACTGCATTATTTGGTTACAATAGTAATATGTTAGTGTGAAAAATGCTGGGAGAGAGAATTATGTTTTGACAGTTAAAAGTTTTATTTATGAAATGGGCGTTGCTGGATTCCCACTCAGATTTGTCCAGATTTGGCGATTTCGCGCCAACTTGGTGATTTTTCTTGGACATTTGCGCGTAAAAATTCAGGAAATCGCCATTGGCGATACATTTTTTCCAATTATAAAAATATACACAACTTAGTTTTCGACGATAATCTTACAGAAGAGGCTAATGAACTGCGTGATAAACGTGACTTTAAAAGCATATTAAAAGACTGTCAAAAATGTTTAATCACCCTAATCCAAGAACTTTTGAAACGATTACCTAGTCCATTAAATACTTTTAAAAAAGCTTTGATTTTGTCACCAGAAAAGTGTGTGAATCCCAAGAGGAATTTGAATTGAATTGAATTTCAAAAACCTAAAAAATATTCCAAATATTATATAGTCATAGCTATAAGCGATCAAAGTGCCATATTTCATCTAAATTCGTGTAGCCGTTTTTTAGTAAATTTCAAATCACCCTTTAAAAAAGATGTTAAGTAAAAAAATAAAACTGCAGATGTGTGCAGGCTAAGGTCTTTTATTTGACCTCTCATTTTTTAAATTCAAAAGAACGCTGAAAATCGAATGACTATTACACAAAATACCTTCCCGTATAATACACATACATATATCTATACTTTTAGATCAATATGTTTTTTTCGAAAAGGTGGCCAGCCTAATTATACTTAAACTTCAAACTTAAGCTTTCATAAATTTCTCTCGATTAATTTGATAAAAGTCAGAAATGAAGAGCTTTCAAACCCATTTCGATTGATACCCATCCTTTAATAATTTGTCGAACCTATTGAATAATTTAAATGTAACTTTTTAGATACGTGACAGAACTTCTCAAACGTTCCAAATGTTAAGACTAAATATTTCTTAACACTCTTTCGTTTGACTCCCGAAACACAATAATTCACATAAATTTTGCATTAGTTAATTAAATTAAACATTTCAAACAGATGGCAGCCCTCTTGAAAAGTATTTTCAAGCTAAACCCTTGTTAAGGCTCCTTTGTCTAACATTGCGATACCTATTTTATTTAATTAAGTGATAAATTAAGTTGAGTTTGATTTTTTAAACATGTGGCAACCCCACTAAATTTGGTTCAGAAATAAAGATTTTTGAACCCCCCTTATATTGATACCCAAATTTTAATAATTCATTTAACTTATTAAATACTTTGAATTTAGCTATTTAAACAGGTGGCAATACTTTTCCCTCACCTCAAAAATAGTCATAGCGTTGAAAGTAAAGATTTCTCAACACACTTTGACATTCATATTTTGTGGTTTCATATAATTTGTGTATAAGTTAACTAAATTCGTCATTTTAAGAAGGTGGCAACCTTGTTCAAAATATTTTCAAACTAATACCTTCTTAAAACCATTTCGTTTGGCACTCATATGGTGATATATAAATACTTCTCTTACCTATTTCCCTTAATTAAAATTGATTTTTTTTTACCCTCCTATAGTTAAGTTAAAAGACAAAGCTTTTCAAAACCATTTCGATTAATACCCATTTGGAATAATTTATACATTTTTTGAAATAATTTGAATATAGATAAGTTTTTAAAAGGTGGCAGCTCTTTTCAAAAAAATAAATCCTTATTGCACTTCTGCAGCCCGAGCCCTTTAATTTGGCACCTCACTTTTGAAAATCGGACGAACGGTACGGATTTGATGGTATTGATTATCGAAAATTTTGATTTTAATTGTTCATCAGGTGGCAACTCTTTTCGAAAAAATAAAATCAGTTTGCCTTTTGAAAATCGAACGAACGGCGCAGATCTTTTATGCTGCACAAAAAATGCCTTCGCGTATTATCTATATATATAGATTAGAAATAAAATGACGCAAAAATCATTACGATCCTAAGCTTATTCTAGGTTATGTGTTAATCGATGTATTAATAATTCTCTAAGCCCAGTAAAAATTGCAATTTACGTCCTTCTGTCTAAAGTAATGTATTATTTCTGTCTAAAAAATTACATAACTGAATAAAGTCTTCTCTTTTGTCTCACTTGCTTCAAGATAGCATCCAGACCTTCCAATGACCAGCTGTTGGGGTATTTGATCAACATTTAAACCAAATACATATATTCACTTGAACTCGCTCTAGTCACCATCCTCCTTTAAGCCGCCAGACTGAGAATACGAAACGATTCGGTTCGGGAGTCCATAAACCTTAATTTAAAAAATATCACATATGTACATATATATTCCAATTCCAGCCATTCAATCTTACCTTTCCTAAATCTTATATGTACATACATATCAGCAGCAACTCTTGATTATATGTACTTATCTATTTTATTATCACTTTTTTGTATTTCGTCTCTCACAATATGTGGAATATCATTGATAATGCCAATTACAGACATATATACATATGTATATCTCACTTGCGATAAAAGTTCAAAATGAATAGCACAGTAACACATTTAAACACACAGAAATATACATATGGACTTACATACATAAGTATATTATGTACTCATACGTACTGCCAATTTCCATAAATTTAGCCAATCAATTACGATTCAATGATTGCAAAAAGTGCAGATGACATATTGGTAGGATTGGGTGATGTAACTTAATACAAATTTTTTCACAAATAGTATGTATGTATATGTGTATACGTAACACTTACTAATTGTTGAAGGAGTTTATTATAAAAGTCACGTAATAATTTTTAGCATTGCTATCACAATAGGACTTGCAATTTATTAAAACTTTTACTTTTAGTAAGCAAAAATAGTCTAACAGCATGTGCCAGTGCTCAGCATACATATGTATATTGTTCAGGAACTGAAACAAAAAGTTTCCTGCATATGTTTTCCCAACAAATAAGGTCTATTAGTACAGGGTTACTGGGATTAGTGCGATATTTTAGGCACCTAAATTAATATAAATTCAACAACAAAAGCAATTTTGAAATGAATTCGTCACATTTTTCCCCATATCTACGGTGACCATTCGTCCCGATTTTAGCGGAACAGTACCGATTTTAAGAAAATTATCCGGCTGAATATTTTTTAAAAGTCGGGGCGTAAAGTGTCCCAGATTTTTCATATTTGTACCGATTAAGTCGCGCTTTTCAGTGTTTTCTTTATTAATTTAATAAGAGTCTCCCTTTACTTTGGCGCAAAAACAATTTTTCGTACAAACGTGGCAGCACTTTCGTTATCACAACGAACATAGAATATAAGGGAGCCATAAACATAGCCAGCATCCTTATTTTCTATGATCTATGGTAATGTTTTATTCTGTCAAACTGCTACTCTCGCTATATTGGATCGATCATTCTTTTCTAAATTAAAAAAAAATCGTCAGAATATTTTTTTATGTATGTTACCGCATAATTTTGTATAATTATTTGTGCAGTTTTTTCGTTTTTTAATGAAACGATTCTAACTTGAATTTAATGAAATTATAAAAAAATACGAATTCCCTCAAAAAAATCAGTTTTAGATACAGTGGCGAAAATATAAATTGCGAAAAGACATTTTAGCATTCTTTGGCGATAATTTAATATTTATTACTTTTTTTATGAAAGTATAGCTCGTTATCTAACAAACACTATGTATGTTTCAAGCTTTGCACAAAAATTAGCAAAATTCGACAAATTTTTTTTTGACTTTTGAGCTCTTTAATTAGAATTCGCAGAAAAATTCTGAGTATGCAGTTTTGTAGCGCATTCAATTCAAAGTGCAAATTTTAAGTAGCTTGGACTAACCATCTATTTTTTAGTAAATTTTTTTTTGTGGAAGATGTTGCTCATTTTCTGTATACAAAAAATTTCCGAAAATCAACGGCAAATTTTGCACTTTTTTATACAACAATTTAATACGCTACAACACTGCTTACTAGGGCTGTGCGATTATTCGATTACTCGAGCAAGTTGGTTAGTCAGTTATTCGGTTAATCAATTGCTCGGGTAATCAAGATTTTGATTACTCAAAACGATGATTAATCGAAATACTTGAAATATGATTATTAAAAAAAAATAAATAAAAATTTTGCTCGTTAAAAGAGTTTACTTTGGAAAATGCTTATTTTCTATTTTACATTCTGTGTATGAAAAAAATATTTTATTATAATTTTTGAAAACAGAAACGGTGCTTTCAAAGTATCAAGGAACTTCAACTGCTTTATATGTAAAGAGTACTTTGAAATGTTGTTTAATCATAAAGCAAATTACTGAAATATTTTTATTTTTGGTTAATTAAAATCTTAATTACTCGAGTAACTGAACTTTTGAGTAGTCATAATTTGTAATTAATCGAATAATTGAGTTATTTACATGATGATGAGTTAAATTTTTGAATAATCAAATAATCGCGCAGCCCTACTGCTTACTCAACAAAATTCTAGAAAATCTGGTTAGAATATTTAAAATTTTTATCAACATTTTCTTAAATTCGGTGAATTTTTATAAGTGTTTTACAAAGTTCGAAATTTTGATTTACACGTTTTTTTAGATAGTAAGTTATATTTTCATAAAAAAATAATAAAAATTTTTTTGAAAAAAGAAAAGTAGCCACAACTGGCTAAAATTTCTTTTCGCTATTTACATTTTCGCCATCTTGTATATGTATTTATTGCGTGTATAAATTTTTGCTATAATTTTTCAAGTTTTATCTTAGTGTTTTTTTTTAATAAAACTCTATTAAAGATGTTATGTCTTTTTATTCTAAAAACAGTATTGTAGGTGCGGATTCTATGCTTTAGAAATGTCCCGATTTTTGGCCACAAAAATCTGGTCACCGTACCCATATCCATTTCCCAAGCATACAACCCATTAAACACCTCATTATTTCATAATAATTGGATACAATCCACAGACAAAACCGGTCAGTTAGCAATAATAAAATAATAATTTCGTTGATATAAACGAAAACATATAGAAAACCGCACACAAGTACCTATCACAAATTACGCGGCAAAACAAAAAAAACTAAACAAAACAAAAAACATATTTTCCAATCAATCAAACACAATTGCGCTGGACAGCGGAGCTTTCATGAGAACGAGAGCAGGCGTGAATGATTACCAATAATGAGAAGTGAACGAGGCGTTGGACAGCGCATCAAAAGGCGACTGACTACTTTGTGGGCTCCAACAGAGCCAGAGCCAATGCCGGAGGCCTCTAATAATGACATTATTGTGTAAATAAATAAATAAGTAAATAAATAAATTCATAAATGATGATCTGATAAACATCATAGTTGACATTTGCTTGATTGGTTGGTAGGACAAGCAGCCGGGCAGCCGGGCAGCCGGCCAACCAACCAGTCGATGTATTTAATAGAATGTAGAATAAGTAACAGAGAGGAGAAAGAGGAAACCGTAGATAATAATGGTAACACAAAGTGCGTAATGGCAACGGAAATTAAAGCAATTTGAGCAATTTGCTGGGGAAGTGGTAATGAAGCGCTGTTTGGGGGAAGAACGTAGAGGGAGATGAAGTGTAGCAAATTATGGGCGAACTAATGAGCGGAGGAAGAGCAATTGTGGATGAGCAAATGATGTGAATTGAATGATAAATTAAATGTCAATGATGATAAATAAAGAAATAAATGCGTTGAGTGGGTATTTGGAGGGGAGAATAGAAAAAGCAAAAGAGGCAGATATGGGACGAGTATAACAGAGATAGGACTATTAGTAATGACCACTCTTTAGGTCGAGACTTCGATCTTTGGTTTTAAGGCAACAAAATGTGATTTCTATTGCAGGAATATGCGCTCAGCTCTCCCACTGATACCTAAGGAAAACTCGACTCTATTAGAAAGCTCGCTAGATGAACTCGTTGAGGTTCACACTAAATACTTGTACGTTCATTCAGATTTAAAGCTTACAGCCTATTGGCTGTCCCGCCGACAAGAGCCTTATAGATCTTGCTTCACTTTTTGCCAATGGACTTACGATTATATCGGGAGCTTTAGTTGCTCAGACCATGATCGTCTTTGGCGCTGAGTCTTAATTTCCGCACAAGACTCCCATTTAGAAGTGATGGGCAAGATAACCTACTCTTTAAACTATGCCTTTTTACAGCGCGTCTCAAGCCCATTTAGTATGGGTGCTAAGCCACAATTGCTTATTAGGCCATGGGCGTAGCCAGGTAGGGGCAGGGGGGTGCTCGGAAAATTTAACGGTTATCCTATAATCTGAATAGCTACAGGCTAAGTTCCTCAGCTATCTTAAAGTCCAAATAGTGATACTACTTTAAGAAATTGAAGTAAGCTTTTGCGATTCAACGGTCACCAAATTATTTAATACATTTTTTCGATCACTTTTTAAATTACATACGCTCGCTAAACAAACACACTTTCATGCCAAGGATAAGCAAATAAGCTTCCATTTTGAAACGAGTAAGCAATGTATATAATAAGTACATTTATAAGTACATAGGTTATACATAAATAAGTAAGTATGTATATGTGTGTGATGATGATGAAACGAATCTGCCCGGCAAATTACAAAAAAAAACGTACCAAACAGAAACTTCAAACGCGAAATGTCAAAACAATTAAATGTCATTCAGAGCGCATTTTGAGGGAGGAGTTTGATTTCAAACCCTTCTTGGTATTATATGAAAAGGTTTTTGTTTTTTTTTTTGCATTGAAACACAAATGTGAGCAAATGAAAGAAATAAAATCTTTTTCAAAGCCTTACCTCATATTGGGGCTGCATTGCCAAATTAAAAATGGCGTTTGCTAAGCGTAGCCAAACAAAAATAAATAAATAAACAAAACAAAAATTAAATCAACAAACACTTGACAATATTAAAAAATAAACAAAACAACGGAAGATTAAAAGTATTGAGCGGAGTATAATACTCGTAGCATAAAAATCCGCGTAATTCAACATATCAAAAGTGACATCGGATGTCAAAACAAGGAAATGCTGTTAAAGCTTAATACTTTGGTAGGTATTTAAAATGAATTTTTGGCAAAAGAAGGAAAGAAAAAAAAAAACGCATCCGTTGCTGCCTATTTTGTAATTGAAACCTGTGCTATTATGCAAGCGTTGAAAAAAAGTAGAAAAGTAGTAGCGCTTAGAATTCGCTTCGATCCCCCAAGCATACTTATGTATGTACGCACACACGCACAGTTGCTTTTGTGAATTTGACTTGGGGTCGCTGGCGGTTAGTAATTAAGCCAGCAATTTAATCATCCTCACACTCTTTCGACAAAAAGGATATCAATTTCAATTGCGCAATTTGTTGTGACAGCGATTGTCTGTAAGTTTTTCTTTTATTTATTTGTAAATTTTTTAGTATTAGCGCTGATTTGTGTGTTAGAGATCAGATTACGAAAAATTAAAAAAAAAAAACATAGCGGAGTTGTCATTCGATTTATTGGTTTAGTGAAGGAGCGTGAGGTGAATGAAACGCAAATGCAAACAAAGGAACGTAAGTAGTGATGAAAAAAAGCAAAAAATAAAATAAAATAAAAAAAATATAAACAAATTTTAAAACAATTCATAATATAATATAGCTTAACATTACATAGTATAACAAATTACAACAACATAGCATTACTTGACAAAACATAACGTTAAATGACATAAGTTAACATAACATAACACTAAATAACATAACATATTATAGCATGATATAACTTAACATAACATAACATATACTAGTTTATAGCATGTATCATGCAACATGTAACATGTTTAGTGTAAAAAAATCCCGAAATATTCCGAAAATATGTTTAAAAAGCCCCGAAAAAAGTCTGAAATTACATAAAAAGGGCAATAGGTGCCTGAAAAATCCCAAAAATTTCAAAGAAGTCCTGAAAACCCGTGAAAGGTCCTGAAAAACTTGAAACATTTCTTTTGGAGCTTAATTTTGCCTTATTGATGAAAATTTTTGTGAAAAAGCAACAATAATTTGCATTAAACATATTTACTGAGCTTGAGGCTGTTTTTACATTTTTGGTAAAAGTTATAGCTGCTATTTCGGAGATCACCACATCTCCTCATCAGACTTCTTCATCGAGTTCATTGGGATTTAAATTTGCAGCTTTGGCGTTCCTAAAAATGTTATTAAAAATACCGGAAACCCCCTAAGAATCGATAGAGTTTCCTATAAACCCGATTGGTTCCGAAAATTGGTAACGAGAATACTGATACAACACCGTAACTCCCTAAAAGATGCTGAAAAGTCTGGGGGGATTTCGAAAGCTTATAAAAACGCGTGCAGTGTTCTGAAAAATATCGAAGAAAGAGTACAGGAGACTAAATAAAATTAAGAAAGCTCCTGAAAACATGGCTAGATGTCCGGAAAAAAATATTGAAAAATCCGAAAAAAATTCTACAAAATTCGAAAAATCGCAAAATCGAAAAGTCCCAAATAGCCCAAAATTTGCAAAAAACAAAACGTCAGCAATCCCGAACGACCCTGAAAAGTAGAGCCAAGAATCCCAAAAGTTTCTACAAATAAAAAAAACTGCTAAATTCCTAAATAAAATCACAAAAATGTTAAAAAAAAGCCAAAATACGATAAAAATTAGGCGCCCTGAATAATCCAGCAAAGTGCAACGCGATTTAGAAAGCTTCCAAGAAATTCCAATGAAGTCGCGGAAAGGCCCTGAAAAAAATATAGCAGAGTACCGAAAAATTCCAGAAACTCCGAAAAATTTGCTAATATTCTAGAAGAAATACCGAAAAACCTCGAAAATATCGTAAGAACTCCGAAAAAAATCGAAATTCATAAAGAAAAAGACAAAAACCCTATAATTCGGACCCACGGGAAATCCATAAAAATTACGACTGATCCCAAAAAATTAAACAAAGAATAGAAAATGTCCCCAAATTTCCAGAACAGAACTGATACTCTCGAAAATGTTTCGAAAAAAATCGAAAAAAAACCTGGTTAATTCTCTTCTGTTGAAGAATTATCAGACAAAGTTTGACTTTTTTTGCCTTAAAAAACTAAGCTGTCCTACAATCTAAAAATAATTTTTTATAGGTCCCACAAAAATCAGTGCCACTATGATTCTTGGTACAAAAGCGATTTTTGTTTATTTATTAGATTTTCTTAGAAAATTTTTATTTCTCCTATTTTGGTTTAGATTTGTTTATATATAAATATCAGATTGACAATCGACAAGTCTCAAGCTGAACGAGTTTTTTGATTAGTTTAATTTTCCGTAGCATATTCTTATTCATATTCACATCCATATTCATATTCATATGCATCTTCATATTCATAATCATATTCATATTCATATTCATATTCCTATTCCTATTCCTTTTTNATATCCATATTCGTCCTCATATTAATATTTATACTCATATTCATATTCGCATTAACAGTCATATTCAAATGCATGTTCATACTGATATTGGTGTTCACATTCATATTCATATTCGTTATACTTTTTTTCCAGACATCATTACTAGTATCCTTATAATCACATCAAAAGAAATCCTAAACCTTATTTATTTCCAATTACAACTTATTTAAATATTTCTACGAATATTCTTTTCAATTTGTAATATTCAGCACTTCATTATCTCTTTGCAGTAGCTTAATGCTACAGCTGCTTTTCTTTTCTTTCAACTGTTTTTTTTTTTTTTTGCTACACGCTCCCCCCTCTCTCCCCACGCAGCACTTTTCCTCAAATTGACACCACACAAAAGGACTTGTTTTCCACTTGAATTATCTTTATGATTGCAACGAATGCTCACTCACACCCCTACGCACACGTTCTTGTGCTCTATATTATCTCCTTATTATAAGTGTTTCTAATATTTTTTTTTGCCTAACAACTCAGCAAATGTATGGAGAAAAAAATATATACATATCTATGTAAGTAAATAAAAGTTAACGCCTCAAAGAAGTGAAGCCAGTGTGAGATAGGAAAGAGAAGAAAAAAAAAGAATCATATTTACTTAGGTATGTGAAGACGTATCTACTAAATAAATTGAATTGATTCAATTTGCTTCGTTGCTCGCAAGGATGCGCAAAATTAAATCAAACAGTGCCGAGGAAGTGTAAAAGAATAATATCGAGAAGGCGATGCAAGAAGGCGCAAATAAAGTAAAAATATTGTTAGAGTTTGTGTATGTGTGTGTGTTGCCACTACATAGGTAATGTCCAGTTACATTTTTCCTTCAACAAATAAATACATTTCAAGCATATCCTTTTCATTCCGCGCTGCTTCTCTGGCCTGCACACAGGCAGTTATCTAATAGCTAGTAGGCTGCTGATGCGCCAGTCTAGCTGCTTGCTTGTCTCCTGTGCACTCACTCAATCCCTGCCTCCGCTTGCTTGTCAAAAGCAATTCTCACTCGTGTAGAAAATCCAATTGAATTCGCCGTTGAATAGATTTTGTTGGTAGTCGTTGGATTTTGAAAGAAATTGAAAGAAAGACAATTTGTGCGCATTTATTTTGCACTTTGGAGTTAGTTTTCTTTTTAAGGTGTGTAGTGGGTTGACTAGTTGTAAAGGTGGGGGGTAAATATTTTGCCACTTCTGAGATTTCAACAAATTCTAATTCGAATTATGGAATAAATGTGAAGGAAAGACACTCTGTCTGAAACGCGTTTGGTATCGAACGTGCTCGGAGAGTTCGTTCTCAACTTTGACGAAGCTGGTGGTGTCGCTCAAAAATTCAGATGTTTCGCCATATAGGTAAGTACATAAGTAACTCCTACTCGCAAAACTGTTTCGAGCTGTTTTTGCAGAGCTTTTGCATGAATGAGCCCTAGTCTCTTAAATCACACTGATAAGGACCGATCAATATGTTTACGTCAAGCTTTAGTCTTCCATAAAGTGTCCTCGAAAAGACCATACAATGTGGTAAGATAGCCTTCCTTGCGCGGATATTTAATATTCCCGTCCGTCGTTCACAAATTAATAACTCAGACCTTCATCATTTCCACGGTTTTCGCCAGTTGCTACCAACCAGCAAAGTGTAGTCGTCATTTATCTCTAGCCTTCGCACGCACGTACTTCCGCTGCTCTCGTCTTTCTTCGAATACTTATGTCTATCTTCCCTTTTTGATCTTCTGTCAAGTGGTCCTATTACTCACAAGTGTTCATTTTTTGAGATGTGCTCAGTCAGGAGTGACAGTCAAGTTGCGAAATGGATGGCGGTATCCTGCGATTGATGGAAGTTAAGTTTTCAAATCGAGAATATTGGAAGGACGCCTTCCGGAAGAAACATCATAGCTGGATGGATCTCTTTATTCTGGACTATGTTGCTTGAGAGTACCAGGAGTGTGGGACGGAGGCAGAGTTCTAGATGTTAATTCAACAGGATAATACCCCAGCATTGCTCTTGCTAAAGTGATATTACTAATACTAATACTGAGCCTGAGCTTACATACATGTGGTAGAATCTTTACTTATGGCTCCAAGACTGCAATGGGGTTAGGTTCTGCAATCTATATCTATATCATTTTTGATAATTCTGAGAGTTTTCGATTGAAATCTTTGAAGTATTTCTATGTCGGAGTTTGCTGCGATTCCCCGCAACTGCAGGACTGAATGAATATATCGAGCCTTAACCACCAAAAAGACTTAAGCGACATTTTTATCAAAATTTTCTTTTTGATGCAGAAGTGTTCCTAGAGCATCTAAATGCTTTTCTGCATTAAAAAGAAAATTTTGAAAAAATGTCGCTTACGTCCTTTTGGTGGTTAGCGCTCTATATAGTAAGTTGATTGGTAGTGTAGTTTTAATTTTATAAAGTAATCCATCGCACCGGACACGATCGAAGGCTTTGGAAATATCGAGGAAGGCAGTAGAATAATTCTTTTTTTATGGACTTGTTCAATTGTGTTGTGTTTTTTTCCTAAAGCCAAATTGATGATTAGGTATAAACTTTTAAGGAAGAGGACTTCCATGATTTTTGAAATAGAGGGTAGTAAGCTAATTCGCCGATAGGATTCTATTTTATCAGCACATTTTTCAGGCTTGGGAATCATTTTTATTTGTGAAACCTTCTATTGGGGTGGTATTGAATCCTTATAAGGACAGCATTAAACAATTGAGTCAAAAAAGTGAAACCCTCTTTGAGTAATTTTTTTAGCAATTGGCTGGTAATGAGATCATAGCCAAGAGATTTTTTCAGGATTAACTTATTAATTGCTGTTGTTACTTTTTCTTTAGAAAATTTTGTTATGGGTGGGTCCATTTGATGAGTACAAATGAGGGTGGCGTTGTCTATATTTTTGGTATTGGGTGCGGCTCCAAGTTATGTGGTGTGAATACCGTTTTTAGTTAGCGCGAAAATGTATTAGCCTTTTCTAAATAAAATTTTTCCAATTCTATGTTTTCCTCTTCTTATTGCAGATTCTTTCGGCATCTCGCTGCTTTCCAGAGAGAATATTTGGTAGCCGGTTTGGGAGTTCGGTTCGTTATTGAGGGTCTCTTTCAGCTCCTTTGTAAGCTTGTTTAATCGTGTCCGATCTTCAGGGTATCTAGTTTGTTGCCACATTTTCATTGACGGTCAAACTTGATTTACTCTGGGCTTTGGATCACTCGGTAATAAATATTACATATATGAGATATCTGAGCATTTGGCTAGAAGCGGCTTACCTGGTGTATTCATTGATCCGCAACCAGTTATAGCACTACCTCGCTGTGATCGGCATACATACATGACGACCTCATTTGCCCCTTTTGTCTTGAAGAGGATGAGATGGCGGAAACAGTACAATGGGCGGCATTTGATTGCTGTTTTTCGCACGCGTTATTTTGTGTTAGTTTACACAAAAACGAGTCGATCAGCCTCAGTGTGCCTCAAAAGATCTCTCGTATCATCCTTTACTGACGGACTTTCTTTGGCAGAAATTTGTAGAATGTCGGTTTGATGTGGTTTTCGTTTCAAGACGGTCCCTTATAGGGCATTCGCACGAGGCGATTTTACAGGCAACTTTTAGTTGAAAGCAAAAATCGCATCGTCCGAACGGCCTTTCAACTAATCGCTTTCAACAAAGTTGGTCGCCAGCCAACTTTGAGCTCGTTCAACTTTTTTTCCTTGCAACCCTGTGTTTGTTTACATTCTGTATCAGTGTTGGGATATGAAATTGTTCCTTCAGTACGAAATCTATACAAAAAATGTACTTTTCGGCTATAAATTGTATACACTTTTTAATTCGCTCATATATTTTCTTAGTACATTCCCTTCAAGACCAATGATTTTATGGTATTCATGAGAAAGTTTTATTGTTTATGTACATACGTTTACGTATTTTACACTTTTACAAATTGATTCCACGTGCACATGTACTGCATTTAACGCAAATATGTATGCACACATTTTCAGGTATACATCTTAACAAAAAGCATATTTAAGTTGATATTAATGGATAAAAGAGACATTTTCTTTGGATTCAGTACTAAAATTTGACATTTT
>NW_016162345.1:0-9363 GCF_001687245.7 Rhagoletis zephyria | reverse complement strand
ATTACAAAATTTTACTAAAAAGTACTGCGTAGTAGGAAAGTATATTGTAAATGAAATTGTATCAAACAAGTACAATTGTACCAAAAATGCCAACACTGTTCTGTATACATACTTTTTTTCTTTTTTACTTTTTTACTCTTATTTTATCTTTCAGCTTCGCTAAAAGCACTTCTACCAACGCTTGGCTTACCAAATTTATGCCAATTGATAAAATTTTGCGATTTAAATTCATTTTCAATAATGTAAATAACGATTCGTGTTGAATCCAAAATCGCCTCGTCTGAATAGGGATGGCAACTTTTTCACTTTCAACTTCATTCAACTTCGTATTCAACTTTTGTTGCCTGTAAAATCGCCTCGTGCGAATGCCCTATTAGCAGCATCAGCGTCCATACTTGACGAAACCGAGTTTTTTATCATTTACCTGGAAGCTGTATTTGACATCACACAGTATCGTATAGTGCATTCAAATTACTCATCCTTCGAAACTCTTAGAAGATTAAATTAAGTTAGAGGTGCGATTTTGACGCCAAAATGTTCCTGTTAATTTAATTCCATCTGGGATCCAAATCTCGATTAAGGTCAACCTAAAACCCTTCCTGACTAACTCATCAGCATGCTCATATCCGGGAATGTTGCAATGGCCAGTGAACCAGAAACTTATTTGGTTGGTGGTGACGTCTGCTTTTGCTCTAATCAGGAGATCCATTGGCCTGCCAGACACATCTTCCCACTGCATGGCCACGAACCCCGTATATATAAAATATTAGTGAAATAGTAGCAGTAGTAATATTGCAAAAAAATGATCCTTTGTAACTCAAACTTCCCACTTCACTTTCCTTATTAGCCCTCATACTGCTATCGTTACATATGTACGCCAAAATATTTACGTGTTTTTTTTCGTTTCGGGGAAAATGCTGATTTTTCCAAATCTTCTTCTCATCACCATCGTCAAAGCGTTGGGCAACAGCCCAACTGCTGTTCATTTGCGATGCCAAATTTGTCATAATCTTTTGACGTGCGTGTGCGCCCTCTTGCAGCGCTGCGTTTGGTGGCACAGCGGGCGAGCGCCCGAGGCGAGTGTTGGTTGTAGAAAAGCGTGTTACGTGTCGCAACCGGTGTATGCTGAGTGAAATTTTGTGTATGTGAATGGGAATATTCGCCTGCAAATAGGCTACTGAAAATTAAACTAATCAAAAAATCCTTTCGTCTCGAACCGTGTCGATTGCTAGTTTGATTTTTATTATTAAGTATAAGCAAAGTTTGAAGACAAGCCATGTTACGCTGATTTGACAGCCACTGTAAATATATCTACAAGGCGAATTAGTAAAAGGTGACAAATTATACTCACGATGACAATCAGAACACAAAATATGGACAAAAAACACATCATTTTGACAATCAGCCCAATTTGCTTTGAAATCAGCTGCTTCGGTAACACCACCTAGCATGAATTCGCCTTGTATATGTACATAACTTATTTTTAAATTTTGAGAACGAAACTTTATATTTCTCTCTCTGGGATAGAAACGCAGCATCAACCACATGGAAGAAAAGTTCTAAACTAAAACGATGAATCCGTCTATAGATTTTAAGCGAAAAACTGCTTGCATTTTTGTCGTGGCTTTAGGTACGCTGGATGAGGTGGAGAGCGCAGAGTACTGTCTCTGCCACTACTGCTCTAGTCTAGCAAGGTCACGATTTATTATTTTTAACAAATATCTCTTTTAGTGTTTAGCTGATCATCTCCTCTGTGACTGATCAGTGACCGTCAACGACAAGTTAAAATAAGACGGTGGTTCTATCAAACGGGTAACTGATGGAAAGAAACAAGAGCTTTCTAAAAAGGCCTAAGTTCTTGGGCCCCTCTTAGGCTGTTTGGAAGATGAGGTGGAATCATCTCAACACTTCCTTCTCAGCTGCCCGGCATTCGCAAGACTAAGGTTTAAGCATCTCGGTGCTCATTTCTTCAACACTCCTGAAAAGCTCTCCGGAGTGGACATCAGCTGCCTGCGGAACTTTGTTCTGAGCACCCAACGCTTCTCTTAGCTTCCAACACAGAATATCTTAGTTGCCGTTCAAATAACTTGTTCAAAGAACTTGTGTAAATGTGGTAGCACAATGGACAATCCAATTAATGTCTAAGTGAGGCCCCCTGGTGGGGTCTGCCACAATAACTTAACCTAACCTAGGCCCCTCTGCCGGACTGTGCGGAGCGGCGACCACCTAACCTAACCTAAACCATGAACCAATGAAAGTGTGTCTGTGTTTATGAACCTAACCTAATAAAATGAAATGTTCCGTAATTCAGAATTTGCTCGGAAATGTTTTCGGATCGTAGTCGTAAGCGTTTTTTGGTCCCCTTGTTTTACCTTTTGGGACATTACGGAATCTTTCGGGATGCTTTGTGTGATTGTCACAAATTTCTAGCCCTCTTGGCATATTTTCAGCATTTATAGAGATTCCCCTTTTCTGGCCTTTTTGGAGTATTTCTGATTTTTTGGAATTTTCGGCACTTTTCGGAATGTTTTCGAGACATTTAAGATTTTTTGACGGAAAATTTGTGTATTTTCGGAAGCTTTCGGAAATTTTAGAAACAAATTGGGTTTTTCCGGGGTTTGTTGCAATTTTTTCGGAGTGTATTTGGAATTATTCGTGCTTTAGTGTCAACAATTTTCGGGACCTTTTGGAATTTTTATCGGGCTTCTTATGCTTTCGTCTTTTCGCTGTATTGCGACTCTTTCTGAGTTTTTCGAGGATTATCGGTATTTTTTCGGAACTTAGTGATGGTTATCGGATTTTTAGGTATTAGTCGTAATTTTTCCAGGACTTCTTGCGATTTCATCCGTATTTTACGGGTTTGTTTGGGGGTCTTCAGTACTTCACATTATTTTTAAAATCATTTCAGAATGCGTGGTAATTTTCGGGTATTTGTTGAAACCACTTTGAGTTTTTCTGACTTTTCCGGCAATAATCGGAATATTTTTGATACTTTTTGCAGTTTGTTGAGAATATTTCGATACATTTCCTAATTTTTTTGGAACTTTTCCGGATTTTTCGGCGTGTTTTTAGTCTCTTTTCGGTATTTTTGTGTTTTCGGAAATGTTACTGGATCGGTGTTTTTTCGAAATTTCTCGTAGTTCCTCGTGCTTTATTGTCACAATTTTTCGGGACCTTTTGGAATTTTTTTAGGACGTATCAGCACACTTATTTTCCGTCTTTTCGGTATTTTTGTGGAAGCCCCAGTATTTTTATGAACTAAGAAGGATGTTTTCGGGACTACTTGCGATATCTTCGGAATTTTTCGGCAGTTTTATCGATTTGTTCAAAACCTTTGTGGACTCTTCGGGAGCTGCCAAGTTTGAAAGTACTTACAAGTACATTTAAATATTAACTCTTAAATTTTAAAAGTTTTTTCTGTGAATAAATTAAAGATGTTATGTTTTCTTGCTAAAAAAAAGCCACCATTTAACCAATTTTTTTTTCCGAAATGCATACTTGGTGAAGTTCTCTATATAATGCTATTTGTGCCTTCAGTGACGTTGCCCTGTACAATTGCTTTCTTCCATTTTCCTCCATCTTAGCTATGCAAGTAGGAACATAAAATTTTTGTTTGTCTATAGTTTCCCCGTCTCTCTTCACTAGCTCGTTATGAATTTTCCACTTTCAATAACTTTTACAATTCAGCTGCTTGAATTTTTATTTGCTGCTGCTGCTTAGCAGCAAATTCCCTGGTTTTACTAATTTTCCTGCACTACACTTTGTCGCGTGAATTTCCGCGCCTCATCTATCATCGCACTCATCTTACCTACCCGCTTAAGTGTGTATCATTTTTCATCTCATTAAAATTTCGAAAACCACTTTGACATTTAAATAACTGGTGATTAAGTAAATTGCAATGATTTTTACTTGGCAAGTTTCCCATAGCAAATTATTTGGTTTCTGATTTGTTAGTTGGTGGAAAAGCTGCTGCGCGTAGCTTATACTTTCTCACAAACTTCGTTGAAAAAAATAGAAAAGAAAAAAATTGGACAAGGTTAATCAATGTCTAACACTTTTGTTGTTAGATAGTTAGCGCGTATAATTATGTCCTTAATTTTTGACACCTAGCACTTCTGGCTATTGGTAAGAGGTTTCAGTAAAATAAATAAATTTTAATTGGTTTATGGTATTTCCAAGCACGGAATGCTGAGCTCAGATTTTCATAAAATCAAATCAAATTTCAGTAAAACCGTGACGAACAAAAGTGTAGGCACAGTGAATTTTTCGCAATATATGCAAAGTTTTTTATTTTAATTTATTTTCGGTAACTTTTTATAAAAATATGGTTCATACTACACAAAAAAAACATAAAAATAAATTCTCTGAACTTTGTGCAAAACTCAGAAAAATGTATTAAATTTGCATACTAATTTCCTACTTTCTATTCATATAGAAAAATTCTAGCCCATTCAATTTTAGTACAACAAAGTGCAAATTTGAAGTTGTTAGAAGATCGCGTTGATTTTTGGCAATTTTTTTAGTGGAATCTGTTTGCTCATTTTCTCCATACAAAGCATAATTGTCGAGCGTACTTTGAATGGAAGAGCCTGCGTGGAAAAAATTGCCAAAAATTAACGCGATTTTCTAGCAGATTCAAACTTGTACTTTCTCGTATGAAAATTGAATGGGCTACAAAACTGCATACTTAGAATTTTTCTAAAGAATCTGATTAGAAAGATAAAATTAATGAATTTTGCTGAGTTTTGCACAAAGTTCAGAGATTTGATTTTTATGTTTTTTGTTCACAAAAAATTATTGAAAATAAATTAGAATAAAAACCTTTGCATATGTTACGAAAAATTCACTGTGCAAATAGTTTTGTTCATCACTTACATACATAATGCATCGTTTCAGAATTTTGACTCAAATTGTCCTGGTATAAATATATGAGAAAGTAGTATGACACATGTGCTTATTATATCTACATGCATCTTCATTATTTTCGCGGTGCCTCCCACAATGGCTGCATTTGCAACAATACTTTTTTTCTTTTTATTTCTTTAATCTTCATTTTATTCACGCTCAGAATATAAACCGAAGTCCTACCTTTCCCACCTTTTACCGCGCAGAATTTCTTTAAACATACTGCACCCACACTTTTTCATATATATTTTGCACAAAAATTACTAAAACAGCGTAAACAATTATGCGTAGCGCGATAAGGATACACTCTTTACCTCGATTGCATACTTGCAATTTTAATACGTTTTTTCTTAACTTTTCCGCCATGCAACGTACACTTTACAAAGCAGCAGCTTCATCTCCCTCAAACAGGCGCCATCATCAATTCCATTCAACCAAGCGTTGTCATCAATTTTAAATGAGTGCAATTTCGCTTTGATTTATGCATTTCTTTTTCGGAAACAAACATTTTTTTTTGCTTACATAAAATTTAGCTTCCCCCGCTTGTTATGCGTCTTTTTCCTTATTATTTATCGCAGGTGCTTTGATTTTATTTGCATACCTTTTTCTAGCCAAGTTGGGTATCCCTTTCCTTAGCTCGTTGTCTCAAATGAATTTTAATACCATTTTACGCTTTTATTATAATTTCAAATCACCTCTTTGCTAAATGAGTATTTTGCAAAATATGCATTGCAATTATTTTAATGTGTTTTCATTTTTTTTATTTGAATCATTTAATTTCTGTTGCTGAGTTAGGTTACTCATTAATAAATCTGAATTTTATCGTTTTAGTCTTTATTTGTAATTATGTATAATGAAACAAAAAAAAAATGTTGGCATGACGTTAACAGTGGAAAGTCTCTTCATATTTAGTAGTTATCTGTTCGTTTTCAATACAAAAAGTTAGCTGCTGAAAGAGAGTTAACTCGCTTTCAAGTGATTTTGTCTCCTGAGGTAGCTCTGGCAATCGTACGCTAGACAATTGTACTACTGGGGGAATTACGTTCAGAGCGCTTGAAATCTGATAGAGCTTAGCGTAGAGTCGTACATTGCGAGAAGCGCATTATTTGGCTTAGAGGTTCCCAGACTCAAGGATCTCTGTATCCGAATGTTCACGCTACGTGCTCGCAACGAAGCTCTTCAATCGACTAATGTCCATTCCCGAAAGCTCATCGGGAATGCATCGGTAAGTGCGACCTAAAATGCTTAAACTTAAGGCTCGCTGAGATAATTTCACCTCATCATCCTCCATGCAACTGGTGTAGTAAGGGTCAACGATGATGTTCACCCTTACGGCAGGATTACCTACCACGCAGAGACCAGTAAGCACTCGCAGCAATAGTGAGAGATGAAGCTTGCTTAGTGTCAAGAGCTCCCCAGACCGCCTCCGGTCTACCAGTGGCCAAAATGATATTGCCACCTTGCGTTCTGAGCTGACTAAACGCCCATGTGCCCAGAAGCAGACCACACGAGGTCAGGGGAGCCCTCTGACTTTCCCTATACGAAAGTAATTCCTACACCCATCTTTTCATTCAGTTTCCGATTATAGATACTACACCTCACCCAGTCCTCTCTCGCTGGAGTGTGGGTAGTAAAATATCCATTCGAACCCAGAACCAGCGTGCACTGATTTGTCTGAGTCCGAAGGAGCCCGAAGCCTTTTAGAATACTGGAGTGCACAAGGCAAACTTAAAGCCCACCCCACTTTGCCTTACTGCGGCGCGCGCATCGTCAGCCTTGTCAGCTATATCTATAGGCACAACATTTAATATGACATCAAGCGCAAGAATAGGTGTGGTTCGAATGCCCCACTGATTCCAATTAAGGCGGTTCTTTCCAAAGCCACCAACAGGTTCTTGGACGACGACGACACATACCAACGGCGAGAGAACCCCCCTTGCGGGGTTCCTGTACTCACACATATCCGGATTGAAGTGCTGCCCGCGACCGTTCAGTTGCAAAACAGGTGGTGAATAAACCTGACAAGGTCGGCTCCAACCTCTAGCTTATTTAGGGAGTTCACTACAGCCTCAGGCACAACATTATTAATATCCCCCTCAATATCAAGGAAGGAATCGACTGCGAATTCTTTCTGCGAAAAGGTCTGCTCAATACTCTCAATGACCGTGTGTATGGCCCTTTCAACAGACCTGCCCTATCAGTAGGCATGCTTATCCAAGGAAAGGCGCTCCATGAGGATCTCGCTTCTTAAGTACAGATATATAAGCCTCTACAGCGTCTTCAAAAGAAACAAGGATACACTTATCCGCCTGAAGTTCTTGGGTGATACACGAGAGGCTTTACACGCCTTGGGAATGAACTCAACCCTGACTATCCTCCAAGACCCCGGAACATGACCCTAACCAAACAGCTCTTGAATACAGGCATCAACCAGCGTGCACGACACCTCCGCAGACTTCTGTAGTTGGGCTTGTATTAGGCCGTCTGGGACCGGGGCCTTAACGGGCTCAAAAGAGCCAATATGGCCCAAAGAAGGCGATCATTGCTCAGGATATCCGAAACGTTCGTTTTGGGTCTCATATCCCTAAATCGATCCCCCGGATCCGGGTTGCACGGGGAGGTAGCATCGAGGAACATCCGAAGAGACTCCTCGCTGCTCATTACCCAGTTACCGCCCTCGTCCTTGATGTATCCCAAGGGAGCGGTATTCTCAGAGACAACTGGCCTAAACCTCGAACACTCCTGACTGCCCTCCAGAAAAGACTCCACTAAGTTTGCTGCTTCGTTTTACTAATGTCGGACTTATATATCCCAAGACCTATCTTATACAGTGCCCAGTCGGTGGTTGATTTACTCTTCCTGACCTTGTTTACAAGGCCCCTGCTCGAGGCCCTAAGTTCGGAGAGATCTTCCGACCACCAGAGCGGTTTGCTCTTACCTTTGTGGTGATCCAGGGGACAAGAGATTTCCATGGCCCTTTTACACGAAGTAGGGAACAAACCAGTTAATTCATGAATTGAACTTTTAGTTAAATTCCCGCCACTCGCGGATGCAACCGGCAGCATTTCCTGTCTCCATCGCTGAAAGGAGGTAAGATAAAAGCATTAAACCATTCTGATGAATATACACGCTCCAGGTCTATCTGCGTCCCGCTGCACAACCAGTTTCAAGTCCTTCGTCCCGATACCAGAAACCTTATAGAAGCCGCTCAGCCACGGCTCCTGGATCAGGATTAGAAGGTTGGCAGATGCCGCCTTAGAGTGCAGAAGATTGATCTGAAAAATATTCATCCTCCATAACTCTCTTCAGCACCCCTATGCAGGTGCCCTCGAAGTCCAAGGCAAGAAGCCTCTCCTTCATTGCCCTGTCAATCAGCGGACCAACACTGATAACCGATCCTGCCATCGAAGAACGGCCCGCAGTGCTGTCACAGTCCGACGCGACGGATTTGACCTCCATGCTCACGGGTGCATTTTCCGTCTCGGGCACTTAACCGACTGACGCACAGGCGCACTATCCCCTTTGGAATCGGTCTGGTAGACCTTAATGAATACCTTCTCGAACCAACAGGTGATGACACCTTGGGTTTCGGCGAGAGGCTCGAGAGACTCTGCGTTGAGCAACACCAGCGGTTTCCGGAAGGATCCCTATGACCCCTCGAACCTAACTACCTTCCAACCGTGCGTTGGAAGACCCGGGTTGCAATAGCGGAAGATCTCTTCGATCTTCCTTGGCGAGGAAGGTTCCGAGGGAAGCCAAACTCGAGCTCGCGGGCGCAAGGGGAGATTCCTTTTGTCCACCGCTTCCCACTTGGCTCCCTTCCAAACCTCACCAACCCGAGCTACTGCCGCCCTGTACAGACACGCCGACCGATCGTCGGCAGACACCCGCCCTTTCAACGTTCCGTAGTGCCATTCGGCACTCTCGCAATGCGACGGTGGCTCAGGGTTATCCCCGATTGCCTTCAGAAACACGCCATACAAGGCTGACGCAACCCTCTTCGAGTTTCCTTCGAAACCGCCTCCCTAGCGCTTTCGCTGAAGAGCTTAGGCGCCTCTCCCGCTCTGGGTTTCTGGGAAAGTGGGGTTTCACCCTGCAGCGACCTCTGCCGCTTAACCGATTCGGTGCGGAATCCGCTTGTAGCCCCAGAATTGCCCTCCGTACCAGCCCTCCTGGTCGCCGCTTAGCATCCCTCTGGCCCACTCAGGCGTTCAAATCTGATGCTCAGATAACTGTCTGTCCACCGTAGCGCGCCATAATCTTGGTCGCAATGCGGCGGCCAGCATGTGCTCTTTTGGTCGGCCCCGCGCGCCGTTTAGGCCTAACGCAGGAATTCTCCATTGCGCTGGTTGAATATCCTTTTCTGGAGCTGGCCACACTGTCAAATCCCCCCTGTCCAGAGCCGCAGACGATTCCGCCCGAGCCCCTAACCCCGAGACTAGGTGTGGGTTCCCACCA
>NW_016162344.1:32913-43785 GCF_001687245.7 Rhagoletis zephyria | reverse complement strand
ATATATGGGTTGAATAGCTCAATATATGACAACAACAGAAATGTAAAGACACTATAGGTGATTTTGAAGAAATTGTGGAAATATTTAGCTGATCTCGCCTTATTATGGGGTTTTATTTAATTTTTAGCGCCGAGCTCTTAAAGGCGGATTGTGCGATTAATAAATTAATATGAGTGCGTATTTTTAAAGAAAATTGTTTGTACATCACTATTATAGAAGTGAGNAACATCTTGTTACTTTTTTCGTTTACAACTGGTTCGAAACTATAGAAAATGGGGTGCAAAGCGAACTAGATCCCATATGTCGAATTTAGGACTGGTTCTGAACTATAGAAAAGATAATGCAGCGGGGGACAATTTCCAATTCCTATGACATCGCTGTGTTAAATTCGCCAGTTGTTTGCATGCAAAAGAGATTTATCGCGAACTAGTAGTGGTTCTAAATATACTAGAAGCGCACCAGTTCAAAACTAGAGATTTTCCCCACAGGGTAAACATGTACACAACACATATACAAAAACGGCACTCAAGTACACAATACATTGACAAAAACGGTACTAGACTGTCTCGTTTTGATTTCGGAACGCTTACACATTGAGAAGTTAGCTTACTGCCAATATAGAAGTATTACATATATGGGTTGAATAGCTCAATATATGACAACAACAGAAATGTAAAGACACTATAGGTGATTTTGAAGAAATTGTGGAAATATTTAGCTGATCTCGCCTTATTATGGGGTTTTATTTAATTTTTAGCGCCGAGCTCTTAAAGGCGGATTGTGCGATTAATAAATTAATATGAGTGCGTATTTTTAAAGAAAATTGTTTGTACATCACTATTATAGAAGTGAGTTGTGTTATTTATTATTACCCTCTGAAGGTATTATATTCGTTTTTGGTTTTAAAAACTATATTATAACAAGATCTCATTTTTAAAATAATAGATTTATTAAACCGATTTCGTGAATTTTATTTTAAAAAAATTGGCGATTTTTTTCAGAAATTGCGCTTTTTTTCGAACAATCTGGACACTCTGATACTAAAACAAGCAAACATTTATTTTTTATTGGAAAATTTTGCCTTATAGTGTAACATTTGTATTAGGTTACTTTTCGTATGGTATATTATTAATCGGTATTTTGCTTAGTCGGAGGGCGATAGTTTGAGAAATGAACACGTGAAGCTTTGAAAGGGCTGAAGAAAACAGGCCAACGTTATTTTGAGAAAAGAAAACGCCATTAATTTATATCAAACAAGCCAGTCCCTCTTTCAGTTTTTAACAATTCGACTATTTAATTGTATTTTGATGTCTATATATTCGAAACTCCTGTTTTTAATGTCCTACTCACTCTCTCTCATGCCTGTCTGAGAGCAATAATAAGCAACAATAAAGTATGTTGGCACCCACGATGTAGAAAAGAAAGGTAGCGCCCATCTCGGTACCGCTATTCCGCTCTCAGTGAATTTGACAGAATCGCTGTTTTTATGACGTCACACTTGTGCAACTTGTTTATGTTTCTCTTGCAAAATTTCTTCTTATTCTCCCATTCTTGGTCGCGTTTTGGCATTTCTCTTTCGCAGCTGCACCAGTGTGACGTCACGCAAAAATTACTTTCAAAAATCGTATCTGATGGGCGCAATCTTGTATTCTATCTTTTTTGGTTGGCACCCTGATACAGTTAAATTAAATTAATTAAATTTGCACTTTACTATACTAAAATTTTAAACTAAAACAAGTAAAAAAGACTAAGTTTAGACGGAGCCGAGCATTCGATTCCCGGCGCAAGGTAGCGCCCACTGCTAACCATTACAACACAGCGGTCGATAACATTGTGGCGTTTCAACACCGCTCAACAAAAATCGCTTGTGCAAAAGGTGATTAAAAAATCGCTTGCCTCAAAGTAGGCAGAAAATCCACTTGAGGTGCTCGCCCCAATATGTTAATATGATAACACAAAGCTTTGTTTTGTATTACCAAACTATGAAATAGCATCTGCGAAGCACAGAATAGGAGCGTATTTGAACGAAAAAGCCACCGAACACATATCTATGTCAAGTAAACAAGCCCCCCGCTGCATCCCTTATTCGATAGTTCCGAAATAGTTACAAATTCGACAAATAGGATCTAGTTCTTTCTGCATCCCTTTTTCTATAGTTCCGAACCATTTCTAAATTCGTCACTTTAGATATAGATTTCTAGTCAAAAAAACTGAAAAAATTAGTTTTATAAATTACCACTTTTCGCCGATTTTGGACTGGTGAGGATCTAGTTCCTATCGGGTTAGTTTTTTGGCGATAAAGACCTAGTACGGAACTAGAAATTTGATTCACTAGTCCGCGGTTTCCCTGCAGGGTATGTACATCGTATGTACATGCCTGGTGTATGTGGGTAAGCATATCGTATGTTCATACTGTTATGATTATCCTTGAAACTTCGTCCGGATTTCCCAAAGCTTTCGGTTCGTATCGCTGGATTGTTAAATAAATGGTAACGATGACCAAATTGTTGTACAATTAACTTTATTGTACAACAAACAATTTACAATACTCGCTAATACAGTAAAAACACTTTACAATACTTGTTAAAGCAATAACAATGCTTTACTACTTGTTAACACAATTAAACTTATAGCTTGCTTATTCGCAACTCACTTCTCTGCTCACTTTACTTATAGCTTGCTGACTTGTAACTCGTAACTAACTCACTTCGCTGTGGCGGCGCCCTTATATACCTGCGCTCGCACTTATGGTAACTCTAGAACGTTCTGAAGTTTATCGCTCATTCTCTTTCTCTCGCTGTTCGCAGTGTTCATTCAACTTGACGTTTCTCTTCGTGGAACATTCTACGTCATTCCTCGAACATTCTGCCTATTTCTCGTTGTTCGCTTCGCGTTGCCGCAGTATTCGGCACACTGCCCTCCACCTAAGTCTGATCGTCCCGATCAGACACACTTGCTGCTCCAAACGTTGCTAGTCTTTCATCCCAGATGTCTGGATTCGATGCACTGCGTCCTTCAGCCATTTGTCAATCCTATACGGACGTTTCCTGTTACGATGTTGTTCGGAGGTGAGGCCTTTCTTCGGCTGCGGCATGTGCAACCTTCCTGTAGCTCCTCTCGGCTCGATGCGTTATTGGACATTGCTTCCAGCTTATCTCCGGTGGTGCACCATCTCACATGGTCGTGCTTATGCAGGCCACTATAGGTGACCAGACCAGTGTTGTTACATACTTTTTTCAAAAACCCCACGCTTCCAAATAAAAATCTCTATTTTTCCCTACACTCTTATATTTTTTCCCCTACAAAATTCCCTACACTTTGTTTTCGACCCATTTCGTTTTTATACACGTTATTTGCTAAAATATTGCTTTTGATAATTTTACTATAAGATTGCTGAAGTTATGTACATATTTTCAGCGAAATTTTGGTCGAGTTTTTATAGTTCAAAAATAAAAATGCTTTTATATTGTTTTAACAGGTATATACTTACACACGATTTATTAAAATAATTCATTTATTTGCATACTTTAGGTAAATATGTACATATGTAAATATATATACATATGTATATAGATGTATGTATATATTTTTAATAAAAAATAAGATAAGTTACATTTACAATGCATTTTTATTATATATATGCACGTATTTATATCAAAGATATTTATACTTGTAATAATATTCAGTTCTGTTTAAAACAAGCGTTTGTTTAGTCTCTATGAGAATAACTATTAATAATAAGTTCTTACTTTGAGAAGGGACCTAACTTCTAAAAATATCATTGTACACATTGCAAGATTTTTGATAAATATTAAATAAATCAAATATTTTTATGATGGTTATACAATTCTGATGCGACCATTTTTTTGTAATATAAATCTTTACACTGAAAAGTGCAGCAGTTTTGGTTTTCGTCTTGTAATTTGGAGCGGATAATGCAAATGGAGGTTAAATTTTCGTGACTAAGTTTGTTTCGTTTTTTTGTACGTACATCGGTGATGATGGAAAATATTCTTTCCGAAACTGCGTTGGCATATGGCAGAGCCAAAACAAACTTAGCTACCTTTGATAAATTAGGGAAAATATAGCTGTCATTAAAATTTTTTTATTTTCTCATTTTGCTCCAAAATTTTTCAACGTCCATATCCAAAAGAAATTTTTTTTCTTCCTCCGAAAAATTGAACTCAAATGATCTCCATTCCTGCAAAATGGAATTAGAGTCCACGTTTACTTTTTCACAAAGATGTTTAAATTTCAGGTCATTTTTGTTTCCTTTCTCCCCCATTGCAACGTCGGGACATAAAAACTCCATTAACATTTCCTGTGTTGTTAGATCACTACACGTTTCTCTCCCAATTGAAGACGTATTCCTTGGTCATGACTGCAACGAACTCATAAATAAAATTCCAATAGTAGCTGCAAACAAAATTAGAATGGACTGTCTGCAATTTTATATAGCCACATTGGAAGAGATACAGCGAAGATTACCTTTGAAGGCAGAATGCCAAAAGCACATCCCAATTATTTAACACACTTTCAACGCATTTTTGATGTGAGAGCCATCTAGTTGAACAAGTCCTTAAGATTTTCTTCTTCTTCCCGGTCAGCGATTCCTGTAGAGTTTCTAACTGTGCACATCTCTTGGAGCTTCCCGAGACATACGTACCTATCTGCCGCAAAAGATCCTCAGGTGCTCGGGGCAGTACCAAACAAGCTTTACTGGCGAAGATGGCTGCAGAATGACATATACATTTCACAACTAGTGCACCTGGGACGTCAGTAATTAATCTTGATGCGAAAGAGTTTGATCGACCGACTATCACACTTGCACCATCGCTGCACATACCTAGAAAAAGTATAAAATACTTACTCAGACTATGAATGCAGAGTATTAACTTTTATTATAGTTACCGATTATATTGTCAAATGGAATACAAAGAGATAATATGTGTTCTTTAAAAGCCTTGTAAAGACCATCTGCAGAGCAGTCAGTGCGTACTGGGAGAAGATCTAGCAGCTTAACCATAACCCGTCCGTTATCTTCGTCGTAAAATTGGACCAGGATACACATATGCTTGTTAAGGCCAATGTCCGTGCTCTCGTCAATCATTATAGAAAATGTGTTTTCTTTTAGTTTTTCCACCAAGTTATCCTTTTGTGGTTTTGCTATAACATTCTTTATTACGTTAGTGCATTTATTCCTTCCGAGCTGGACATGTCTTATGATCTCGGAATCCGGAAAGATTTATTTTAATAGTGGATTTAAATGATCTACCACATGTAACGCGACGTTACGTTCAGCGAAAAACATGCTGAGCCTTATTTCAAAATTTTTAGCATCTTTTTCAGTTTGCTTGTTTGTGTTTTCTTTGAAAAAATTTGTAATTTTAGCCGTTTTTTGAACTGCGTTTACTTTTGTTTTGTGCGCATTTGTTTCAGAGTGCTTCAGTAGTTCCGATTTCCCACAATAAATTTTCTTACATGCCGTGCACTTACATCCACAGGACTCATTCTCTACAGCTTCCAACCATCCTTTAAAGTTTTCATCTTCTGTCCACTTTTTCGAAAACTTTTGCCTCCGATACTTTTTTGGTCGCTGTTCCGAGTCGTTTGAAGAAGAGGAACTCATTTCTGAAAATTTTCTTTATATACTACTTAATTTTAGCTATTTAATACATTAACTTACTTTAAAACAGCAAATCCAGCAAATCAGAAAAAGCGCCGGTAAGAAGCAAGAAAAATTCATCGCAACTTAATATGTATGTACATCCATTCATATGTAAAACAGTAAACAGTGCTACCAACGCAAACATGTGTAAAACTCTAGAATGTACAAGATAAAATCCTCAATTAAAAAATGCTCACAAATTCCTCAAGTTCAACTACTTATATGCCAAATACACGACACAAATGCTATTACATACGTTTTTTTATAGAATGATTTTAATGTGGCCACACTAACCCCAGTACGAGAATGTTGCCACAAAAACAAGCTGATTTAGACTTTGTTGATTTTTTTTCATTTTTCGTAAAAAACATAATCGTGGTACAAAGCTCAATAACAATATTGAAAAATTTCTAACTTTGAAGAACATTTTGTAATCGGTCGAAAATTCCCTACATTTAAAGCTTTTTTAAAAATCTGTCCTTTTTTCCCTACAGCCATTATTTTTCAACAAAATCCCTACGTGTAGGGATTTTTCCCTACGTGTAACAACACTGGTCCAGACCATGCCTCCTCTCGTGGGCACCCTTTTTACCAGATCTATGCCGCACCTTCTGTCCATGGCACCCAGACTCCCGCTTTCGTGCTGCACTGCCTTTAGCACATCTTGCTACATCCGGATCCTTACGCTGAAGCTTCCGCCGTCGTTTCGTATCTCGCTCTTCCGCCGATGCTAACTTCATTGACCGGACATGTATAATCTCACCCTTGGCTTCCGGCTTAACTGCTCGCCTTTTCCACCACCTTTTTCGGGACACTTCAACGCGCCTACTGCTCCCACAGCCGCTTCCAATTCCGGCCACCGGCGTATCACCATTGCAACGTGGTTCAGTGGCTTTTCTCCTGCCGGAATCACTGCCTGGCTCGCCATGACCACTTCCTTGTTGCGAACTCTTCTTCACTGAGTTGGCGGAACCGTCACGCTTTTCCTGTATCAGTGAACCACTTCTTTCTCCTGACGAAACCACTCCGTCTCCATCACTGCCAACCTCCGCCCAACTAACCGCTTCCGTTTCTGGTGGAATCTTCGGCACTTCCTCTAAGACTAACCGTCTGCTGCGGTACTGGTTGTCGTAACCAACCCTAAGTGGTACTTTCCTGTCGCCATAGGTTAGGATCATTCCCTGGGGATCAATCTTCATGCCTCGCCCAAGTAGGAAATCCACGCCGATGATGACTTCATCCACAATGTCTGCCACAATAAATTTCGTGTACGAGGCCAACCCGTCGATTATTACCTCGCCTGGTACTTCTCCTAACACTTGGGTGCATTCACCAGTTGCAGTCTGCAGCTTTGCTCCAGGTAGTGGCTTCACAAAAAAAGTAGCCAAATCCGGTCGAATAATGGAATGTGTCGCTCCAGTATCCACTATCAGTACTCTCTCCAGCCCATTCACACATCCACCAACAGCGAGGTTGCTTGCTTTCCGGTCAATTTGTGAGACGGAGATTATCGGCCCTTCAACTTCTGGAGCCAGCACGGGGCCCTTCCTGCTGGCTCGTTTTAGTTTAACGACTGATCGGAGTTGGGCTCGTCATCCTCAGTCCTGCGTTTACGTACTGCAGAACTGTTAGACCTGTTGGAACCCGTCTTACATTCGCGTGCGAAATGGCCTGGTTTTCCGAAACTAAAGCACTTCCTAGCACCATCCTTTTTCTCGGTTGCACCAGTAGTATTCTTCCCCGCCATCGACCTGAGTGTTTTCAGGATCTCGTTCATCACGTCAGGTGTCTCCACTTCTACTCGATGGGATTTGTAGGCTGGTCTACTTAGGAGCGCCGCCGTTTCACGTGTCTGAGCATACGAGACCGTTTCAGCAAATGTTGGCTTTGGATTCGCATACGTCTCTCGCTTGGTATACATGTCCCGCATTCCGTTGATGAACCTCTAGATTTTTACTCTTTCGAGGTGCTCACCAGATGCATCTTCAATTGCCAAATGAGCCAACCTTTCAATCTCGGAGGGGAATTCCTGTAGAGTCTCGTTGGATTTCTGGCAGCGATTCTCCAGCTCCATCTGGTGAATTTGTCATCTGTGCTCGCTACCATAACGTCTTTCCACTGCACCCATTAACGCAGTTCCTTTCACAATCAGGAATAGTCTGCAAGATTTCCGCTGCAGGTCCTTCTAATGCAACGAATAGTGCAACGGATTTATCCTCCATGCTCCAGTTGTTTGCTGTAGCCGTCTTTTTGAACTGGAGCTTAAAGGCTTGGAAAGGAATCGTGCCGTCAAAGGATGGAGTCTTTACCTTGGGCGCGCTCGTCGAAGTAGCTGGACGATTAAACTGCATATCTCGGAGACGACCTTCCAATTCTTCTACCTTAGCCAAAACTTTCTCCTTAATTAACTCTTCGATTTTATCTTGTCGTTCCTCGATTTAATCCTGTCTCTCTCTGAGTTCCGCGTTATCTTTGAATAAATTCTCTTGTAGCTGAGTAATCTTTTCATCTAGCTGCGATGACATGCAAGTTTTCTGTGCTTCGAGGTGCGATGACATGCGTGTTTCCTGCACTTGCAGCTGGTATGAAATCTGTGATAACATCTGTGACATGGCAGCCAATAACGTGTTCATGTCCATAGCTGCTGATGACGAAGGAGCCTTTTGCTGTTCTTCAATCCTCCCGGATGTCTGATGCACATCCTTCGGCGAACATGCAGCCTCATCCTTCTGTTCGTCCTTTGCGGATGTATCGTCGGATTTACCCTGGAAGTCGTATTTGTCCACGTCGATGCCTTCTGCTTCCATAGCCTCTGGCAGCCATGATAGTAACTCCACTTTTCTTCCTGAGGTTGCTAAATTGCGCTTCTCCAACTCCTGTTTGAGTTCCTCGATCTTCAGGTCATGAATTTTTGCCATTTTCAAAAGTTTATCCTTCGGGATTTATTTAACAATCCCACTTCTGACACCAATTGTTNACTTTATTGAACAACAAACAATTTACAATACTCGCTAATACAGTAAAAACACTTTACAATACTTGTTAAAGCAATAACAATGCTTTACTACTTGTTAACACAATTAAACTTATAGCTTGCTTATTCGCAACTCACTTCTCTGCTCACTTTACTTGTAGCTTGCTGACTTGTAACTCGTAACTAACTCACTTCGCTGTGGCGGCGCCCTTATATACCTGCGCTCGCACTTATGGTAACTCTAGAACGTTCTGAAGTTTATCGTCCATTCAGTGTTCATCCAACTTGACGTTTCTCTTCTGTATTTGTCGTTGTTCGCTTCGCGTTGCCGCAGTATTCGCCACAATACATATTTACAACGTATGATAGATTTGTGGTAGGTTGTGGCTGCAAATATTGTAGCGTAGTGAATGCTACGTTACAATGGTTTGAAGAGAGTTGCCAGCTGTTGAAAATTTTAAATTTAAATGAATTATTCGGGTGATTTAATCGTTCATGGGTTTGAGAAGGATTTATATCTGAACTGTTTAGGAGAGTTGCCAGGTGATAAAAAAAATGTATTCAATTTAATTCTTCAGGTAATTGAATTATGTATCAAAGTATCAGACGAAAGAGTTTAAAAAAGATTTCAGCTTCGCAGAAGGTTGCCACCTGTTTGAAAAGCCTAATTTATTTAGCTTTTACACAATTTTAATGAAATATTAAAATATGGGTGGCAAAAGAAAGAGTTTTAATAAAACTTTATTTTGAAAATATTTTTTGTTAGGGTGCCATCTATTCGATTTTTATTTTGAGCGATAAAGTTCGGTAATTGTGTTATCAGCTGTCTCGATGAAGTCAATTGGCCCCCTTGGAGCCGCGATTTCACGCCCTTAAACTTTTTTGTGCCATGCCGTGAAGGACCGATATAATGCGAACAATCCATTAACGATTCAGGCATTTAAGGCGTATATCGGGCATTTCTTATGATAGAGCCAAAAACCATCAACAAGAGCTTGGAGAACTGGGTTAACAAGATGCGCTACTGCGAAGACAGTCACATGATGAAATCAGGTTCCATAACTAATGGGAATATATGTTCTTTCGAATAAACCCATAATATACCGAAAAAATTATTTTGAGTTAATTTTTATAAATAAATATTTTTTTTGTTATGGCCATCAGATCTTTATTGTGAAGGTCATCAGATAAGCATCGTCATTCTAAATGTGCATTAAGGTTTTATTTTTTGAAGTTACGACCTTTTTTAGCGGTGCACGGTGGTTTGAATTTTGAGGAAATGAGTGAGACCTTTCTTCGTTCAAAAAGGGATGGACGAATTTACTTTAAACATTTGCAATATTTATTAAAGTTTGTGAATAGTGTCATCTGTTAAAAATGTGCCATCTGTTTAAAATGTTAAACTTAATTTTGGTGTCTTAACGCCATGCGGGTTCACTAGTACTTCTATTTTGGCAGTACGTTGAAAGTACATCCGCCAACATTAGAGTGCAGATATATAAGGCTAGAACGAGAAAACCAACCAGCCAATGTAACCAGAATGACGTTTGAAAATAATAAAAAATCAGGAGGAGTGCAGTAACCATCAATATTTTACAAAATTAAATTTTAATTTTAAAGGCAGTATGTTGTATTATTTGAAAATGAGCCGTATCCGGGAAAGTGGGCATATGCTACATGTTGGCTAAGGCGCTGGAAAGGAAGGCACGCAATCTCACAGTATATCCTTTAGGAGTGGTTACGGTGATCGCTTCAAGTGTAACTTTTATATTTCTTGCTGCTTATTCAAATGCGCCGGCTACCATAAAGCTTGCATTAATCACTTTCAGGGAACAATTTTTGGTTGGTTAATTGTTTTTATTTATTTATTATTTCTTAAGGTGTTCTTACACGATATGTATTTGCATCTGTAAATGTGACTTTTTCAGTACATATGTAATTGCGTATGCCTGTCAAATTCACAGTCTTTATTTAACTATTTAAAAATACGTTCTATGAAAACGAAGTAAACTAAACTCAGATGATTCTATCTGTGTGTCAGATGAACATAGGAACATTTCTATTTTGTATGTACGTGCATATGCTTTGTTTCCATATAAAATGAAATTATCTTCAAAAAGTAAATGTCATGGACCAATCTAACGTTTCAAATAAAGAACCGATGAGATTTTGCAAATTTTATGCGTTTTTTTTAAAAAAAAAGTTATCAAGCTCTTAAAAAATCACCCGT